>NC_067134.1:5701804-5704370 GCF_021347895.1 Acanthochromis polyacanthus | reverse complement strand
TCATAAATGCCTGTGCAGAGAAAACAATGGCTGATGAATTTAGCAGGGAGTCGAGCACAGTGGACAGCAGAGAGACACGGAGACGTGGCCTGAAACTTCCACTGTCATGGAACGTTTTCAGACGAGGACCCACACCTGGCCAAACATGCAGAGTGCTTCCCAAAAACAGGGCTAGCTGGAGATCAGATTGCTGTGCTTGTTGCAGAGACAGTGGAAGGGGAGGGAGGGAAGCATGGCTGGGATCATCAGGTTATAACACTAAATGTTTCTATGAAGCTCTGTGACTGCTGCAGACAGTCAGAGACGGGGCTCTGCTCCTTGTTTTTATAGCTGCCTGGAATGTGTTGAGGACTGTGGACATCTGCTTTATAGCATCTGTGCATCCCCCCCAGCTATGAATCTGCTGCTGGTCTGATAATGTATCATACTGTTACCGATATCTGTAAATACAGACTGTGTGAATGACAGCTTTGCAGTTCTTTGCACCATTTAATTAATGGGCTGCATTTGGCATTAAATAATTTACATCTCAACCCTGCAACACAGGAAGCAGCCTGGGAGAAATGCCTGCTTTTTGAATGCATGTTTCTTTTCTTTTTTTTGCTGTTGTTGTTTCAGCTGCACTACCCACAGATTATAGGCTGCTGTTTCAGTCTGGCTCTCCTGGAGCTTTTTGGTGTGAAAATTCCTCAGAGTCCTCTCAGGTCGTTTCAGATTCATCCCACCCATGCAGTCACACTGACTCGTGATTACCATTTTCTTTGTTAGGCTAATTGTATTATTGTGGCTTTTTAAAAATCCAGTAGGTGGTGTGTGAGCCGGTGAATGAATGTACAATCACTTATGGATGAGATTTATTTCTTCACATGTAAATGAAATGCTTCGTTTTCACCGTCTGCTGTGAAGTTTCCACAGTCTGGATGGGACACTTTAATCATTTCACGGTGAGAACTGATTAGGTGTGGATTTTTATTAGCATTTGTAATAAATGTAATCTCAGTATTATCCTGCAGTGGCCTCGGGTTATTTCCTGATATCGCAACTTCATGCCAGAAATTCATTAATTGGTGACTGATGTGCCATTTCTCAAAAGCTGAGTGACAAAGATAATGCTGCAAAGTCCCTTCTTGCTGATGTCATCTTTTAAATAGACCAGGCCCATGTAACCTAACACCTTGGTGGGAATGCACTCAGTCAAGCCGATTGTTTCTGCTCACATACAGTTTCTTGTGTGAGATAAGTATGGCCTGGCTGCAGCGAGAACAACAAGGCCTTAAAAGCGTGGATGAGACATCGACTGTCAACGCCTCCGTTTGTCAGATTCTTAACCAGATTCGTGCTCAAGCAGCGCCAAAGTGATGAGAATGAACATTGTAAACAGCAGTGTGTACATGTGGTGGCTTTCCAGTAAGATATGGTTTCTGATATCACATCATCCCAGACTAATATTCAGACTATTAGTCAGGATGTGATGAGCTGAGCTGGTGCCTGCTGTGATTCATGTAGCAGCTTCTGAATAGGCAGCATAAATGTTATGGCACAGAGGATGTGAGTCAGGACAGAGAGAATCCAGTTCACTGGGCCATTACTGCAGCTGAAAGGAAGAGGAGGAAGTTGGTTTGAAGATTTGTCACCATAAGATCTCTCTGTTTTAGAAAGGGGGTGGGTTCCTCTCAGGAATGTGAAAAGACCTGGGTGTTGGGAAGGTTTTTCCCCTATAAATAAGACTAACTAGTCACAAGATTCAGTGTTTGAGGGACAGCTAGTTCTATAGTATGGACGCACAGAAGGCACAATGTTAATGTTCTGTTTGGATCACTTCATGTATTTCATTAAGGTGATAGTTTTAAAAGTTCAATTAAAAAAACTTTAAAATCTGTATGTTTTTTAAAGTAAAATAACAGCAAATATCAGTAATTTTTAGTTTGAAATAAAAGTGCGTTTTTACATTCACACATTATATAATAATAAATTATTATTTGTATAAAATATCATTTTTGTGTGTTTCTCTTTACAATCAACATGTAAATTAATACTTTTTTCTAGGATTTTACTGGAAATTATTGGTAGTTTAACAAAAAAAGTGAAGTTATGTAAAACAGTTTTAGAATATGTAGAATGTTTTTATTTTACAATTTAAAAATTGTGTAAGATAATAAAATCTTACATTTTAGGATTTGGATATCTTTAAAATGTTGTTTTGTTTTGTAGTTTTTGTGTGTTTTGTTGATTTCAATCATTTAATTCAGTAGGTACTATTTTACAGCCAAATGTTATAAAAGGACAAATCACAATTAAAAAAAACAGACTTTTGATGTGGACATTTTGCGCAGCCTGTTTTTCACAGTTAATATGTGAATTTTAAAAATAAATCTGGGATTTTTCCTCGTTATTATTTGTAAATCTGTAAAAATGATTAACTATTGCAGTTTTAAAAAAGTTTTTTAAAAATGTATTTTTTCAGTATATGGAATATTGGCTAATATGAAAACCAAAAATAGTGCAAAAACTTCCAGTCTTCACCACAGTTATTATTGAAAACCAGCATTATGAGCTAAAGTGGTTG
>NC_067134.1:5666804-5699304 GCF_021347895.1 Acanthochromis polyacanthus | reverse complement strand
TTTCTCCAGTTTTATTTGCTCTACCTGTGGGTTTCAACTATTATAACTTTTTTCATTTAATAAATGACTGATAACACACTTTGATCTTCATGTTTGTTTGCTTATTTGTTGAACAGTGGAATTTAATTTTCCATGTTGGATAATCACAGCTTTTTTATTTGGACAATGTTTATCCTCTTCCATGGCAAAAATGAATTGTTAAAATGAAAATAGAACAAAGATCTTTTGTAAAGCAGTAAAACTAATGTTTTTATTTTTGTTCTGATCTTTTTCTCGCCATTTTCAATTATATTCAATTAAAATATGCCCTGAAAGCAAATATAAAGAACTACAAAGACTGGAACAAAAAAATACATTTTTTTTGTCGTGAAGACTCAGAAACAAAACTTCAAAATAATATTTTGTGTTTTAATTTATATCTGTTCTTATTATCACAGTCAGTGACTGAGTAAAACATGAACAAAATAAAGTTATAACTTGAACTTCTTTCAAACTGATTTTTCTCTTAACAATAAAAATAAAGTATGAGGTCAAAGTGTGACGGTTAGATCAACATAAACTACTAATATCCTGTTTAAACGCTATAGAAGCGTCAGAGCAGCAGATTGTAAAGTCTGGTCCAGATAAGGAGCTCTACAGTGAGGCTGACCGTCCATCATAGCTGTCTAACCTGGACCTCACATCTCTGAAAGCGTTGGAGCTCATTTTTAATCCGCTTCATCTGGATAAACTGACCACACATTGGACATTTTTACAACCACTTTCTCACCTCAAATCATCTGAAAACTACATTTTGTGTCACAATAACAGCAGTATTCCCAAAATACTTGTGTTTTCTCTGAAAGTTTCCTCCTCGGTCTTTGCTGCTGGTCTAAATGCATTATGGGATATTTGGCTCCAAGTCCTCACTAGTCTGGTCTGATGATTCTCCATAATGTGGGTGGAGCCAGAACACATCCAGGTATTTCACTGGTTCTTGATCAGATGCTGCTTTGAACTGGATCAGAACTTGGTCTCTGACGGATGATGTTTTATAAGAACACCAGAACTTAAGTACGGACAAGTACGGTTTTCTCCTGATTGACGAGACAAAACACCAGCAGAGCATTCTGGGATTTGTAGTAAGAACAGTATGCGATATAATACCAGCGGTATTTTCTCTGAATTTTTTTGGAATTAAATATAATCTACATGGGAGATTTTCTTTGGAATTTAAGTGTTTTCTCAGTAGCATGGCTGTTAGGAACCATTTTAGCTCCTGTTAGCACCTTTATTTATCCCATTGTGTGGTTTCCAGACTTTATGCTAAGCTAACTGGCTGCTGGCTGTAGATATGAGCTGTCAGTCTCATCTGTGAAACATTAGCATTACATTTTTTTTAAAAGATTGCTTAAGCACGGTTTTGAAAACAGGGCTCAGAATTTCAGATCACTACACACAATTAACACAACCAAACACACAATATGAACAACACCTCAGGTCCTGTGCAAAATGAAACATACCATTCAAACAAAACCTTCTTATGTTACTACATGAAACACACACATTTCATGAGGATTAATTCTGTCTGAACCAGATACACACTGCTGTGTTTAACTTCAAACACTTTTAGCAGTTCTACCTCTCAGTGGTTAGATTACTGTCAGTGAAGGACACAGAGAAAGTACAAATACACAACATGGTAAATTCACCAAACACAACACAAGATCAGTGAAAAAGTCTCCTGTGACGATTAATGGCTGCTGGTTAGAGCTTTCATGTTTTCCTGAAGCAGAAGTTTAATTCAGTGTCACTCAAAGCCTGCTGAACCAGTCACATCATGATGTCTCCTGGCTTCGTTTCATGCAAATGATAATTCATTTCTTTTTTAAGGCCACCAATTATCCAAAATGTGCATCCCCAGCACATGAACACGGCAGCTCTTGTAGGTCAGTTGGTGTGCAGGTTAACAGGTTGGATCCAATTTTAGCAGACTTGAGCAGAAAACAGTCTACTGACGCAAACATGAACGTTCAAAAGTTTGGGGTCACTTAGAAATGTAAAACATGAAAACCCAACTTTTGAACGGTGGTGCATGGAGATCTATAAAGTCCTCTCCAGTACTCGCTGCAGCTCAAGCACACCAGCTCACCTACGACCGCTCAAACACTGCGTTATGATTTCCATATCCTTCTGTACACTACCGTTCAAAAGTTTGGGGTCATCCAGACAATTCCATGTTCTCCATGAAAGCTCCCACTTTCATTCATGTGCTAACATAACTGCACAAGGGTTTTCTAATCATCAATGAGCCTTTCAACACCATTAGCTAACACAATGTAGCATTAGAACACAGGAGTGATGGTTGCTGGAAATGTTCCTCTGTACCCCTATGGAGATATTCCATTAAAAATCAGCCATTTCCAGCTGCAATAGTCATTTACCACATTAACAAGGTCTAGACTGGATTTATCATTTATTTAATGCTATTGTCATTGAAAAAACTGATTTCAAGAAAAAGAAAAAACATTTCTAATTGACCTCAAACTTTTGAACAGTAGTGCATATTTAGATAATGTCATATTTTTAATTAGACATGTAAGATGAAATGATGTTGATGATGGCTCGTGTCCTTGTTCCTCTTTTAGCACACATCACACAGTATTACAATGAAGAAGAACATTCAATCATCAAATACAATCATTTTCATAACAAGCTGCTGTGGAGGCAAAACCTTTTTGTTCTTTGCAATAAATCTTTTGTTCTTTTATTCAGAGCTCTGAAGGTACAGGTTACACAGAGTGCAAAGCAGTCTATGTGTCAAGTCAAACTGGAAGGAGCTGAGAACTCAAAGGAGAAGCATTTACGCACAGGTCCGACACTCAGCTGGGGCGGAAACAATCTGCGGCTGCAGGTTTGCCACCGGCGGCAAAAAAAGGGGACACACGCAGCACTGAGGAGGAACTGAGAATGAATGACCGCGTTCAAACAAAGTGTGCGTGAGTTTCTGTTGGGAAAGCATCAAGATCTGCAGCAAACTGTGCAGGATTGCCTTCATCTCCAAAATCCGGGTTGCAGCCGGTAAGAGCAGAATTCTGGAGACTCTAAAAGACTGTTTAAGCTGCCGATGTGTGCCACTGCAGTATGTGTTAGCATTAGCATTAGCCACGGAGAACAGCCACGAGCGGCTTGCTGTAAACTTTATCTGTTTACCAATAATTGCCGTGTGTTTTGTAATTGTTCAGTTGAAAATAAGATTGCAGGCTAATTGGTGCTAATTAGAGGGTTCCAGCTAAGACCAGTGAATTCATCCTGTTTGTAATGGTGGGTTTTTACAATGCCCTTTATTTATTTATTGGATCAGGAAAGGATTGCACTTTAAAAGCACTTTATGCACTTTAAATAATTTTAAAACCATGAAGTAAAAAGTATAAAATGGTTAAAAAATTGATAAAAATGCTCAGAGTAATTTGTTAAACTGTGATTTAAAATTAACTCTTTAAAATGCAGATAAATTCATGTGTGGTATAGTATTGGGTTGAATATTGCTCATGCCATGATTTGTCGCTTCAGTTTATGTGGTGTTGAGGTTGACAAACATAAATTGAGTGGAGTAGCATTTGCCAATGTGGTGAAAATGTCCTTGAGGAATGGTTGTTACTATTTGCTGAATGCAGTAATGTGAACATTGTCCTTTTGTGTTCTGTTTAAAGGTTTTTCACCTTAATCTATCAACTAAACGTATGGACTTATGGAAGTTGCCACCTCTGTATCTCATGAATTTGCGACCACTGCAAAATAAAAGAGGGAAAAGAAAGAAAGCAACTGTCTGATTGATGAGTGGAGTCCTGCTCAAACCCTGGGTAGATGAAACATCCTTTTTCAAGTGGGGAAACTGCAGAAACTGTGAGAAAAATCATCAATGAGAATCACCTGTCATTGAAAGTGGGAGGACACTTGACACTATGGGAGAGTGCAAAGAACAGAGAGTGAGAGCTGCCTTTAAACAGAACACTGAGCAGTAAAATACATTCACTAACTTACAGCATGAACAGTTTTCTACCAGCAGTCCTGTCTTGAATCACCTGCAGTAGCATCTTTATGTTCTCTTTATTCTCTTTTTACGTGTCTGTTTTCTGTCTATGTTCCTTATTTTTAACAGTTTAAGTTCATTTGTATCAGTTTTAAGTGAAACTGAAAAGAGCTAAAAGTGAACTATTGAGTTGAAATGTGTCCTCTGTGTTGGCTGATGAACATATGGGACACTCTGACACTTGTGTATAGAGTGGTATCCTAATGAAGATGTGTTTGATGTGACAGGTGATTGGCAGGAGGAGGAGAGTCTGACGGAGGAGCAGAGGAATGTTGGCAGCCATTTAGTCTGAGCTCAACAACAGAGGAAACATGGATTCTTCACAAAAGGTGAGAAACATACCACTGTAACATTATGATCATTCATTTGTTCTTTAAAATGTGTAAAGTTGCTCCAGTTGGTTAGATGGGCCGACCAAAGCCAGGTGACGTTGGCTGGAGAGATGAAGCTCTGCAGAAGCAGCTGTACTGAGGATATAATGGTGGACTGCTCGGAAGCTGCTTGTTCTTTGTTTGAGGCTGAACTAGCTGCTGATCATACTTTATGAAAATGTCTTACATGATGATGAAGATAAGTAACGGAAGAAAAGTCTTGTTTTTCAAGCAAGTTGTTCAGGAAGGTAAAGAGCAGCATTTTCTTTGGTAGAGAATAATACTTTTGAGCATTGTGAGTTTACCAGCCTTTTCCTTCTCAAGAAATTCAGACAGTTGAACCCAGAAGTTTACTTACACTGTATAAACGACACATCACCCTTTTTTAATTTACACTATCTGACATTAAATCTGGCAATGCTTCTCCTGTTTTATGTCAGTTAAGATGACCAAAATTATCTTTAAATGCCAGAATAACGAAAGACAATTTTTTTAATAGAATTTTTATTACTTTCTTCACAATCTTGGACTTGACTATGGACTTTAGCCATACTATGTTCCAAGGGTCACATCATAACAATACTTGTATACATTCCACCCAAGGTAACTGACTTGGTTCCATGTGATGTTTTGCATGATACTGTTGCTAGGATACAGACTCAACATCCTGAGACACTTGTAATAATATCAGGAGATTTCAATCATGTCAGCCTCTCCTCTCATCTGACTGAATTTACACAGTTTAACTGCCCTACCAGAGAGAATAAAACCCTAGACCTGCTGTATGCCAATGTCAAAGAAGCTTACAGAGCTACTGCCTTACCACCACTGGGCAGGTCAGATCATAACTTGGTTCATCTGCAGACCTGTTACAAACCTTGTGTGCTGAGACAGTCTGCAACTAAAGTCCAAATCAGAGGACGGACTCCTCAAACTAGTGAAGCTCTAAGGGACTGCTTTGAATCAACAGACTGGAATGTGCTTCTGGAAACGGATGAGGACAGTATGAACATTGACAGACAGGTTGATTGTTTTACTGAATACATCAGCTTCTGTAGAAACACAGTCCTACCTGCAAAGACTGCCTGCTCTATGGATGACATCCTGTATTGTATCGGTACCAAAAATCAAATGTCCGGCTGAACTAAATGACTACAGACCTATTGCTCTGACCTCACACATCATGAAAACTCTGGCGCAGCTGGTTTTACGTCTACTGAGGCTTGAGGTCAAAGACAAACTTGATTCCTTGCAGTTGGCTTACAAAAAACACATTGGAGTGGATGATGCCATCCTCTTCATGCTTCACCATGCCCTGTCTCATCTGGAGGAACCTGGAGTTTATGTGAGAATCATGTTCTTTGATTTTTCAACTCCATCCAACCCACCATCCTCAAGCACAAGCTCACAGAGATGGGAGTGGATCCTTTCTGTGTTTCATGGATCACAGATTACCTGACAGGAAGGCCAGTTTGTCAGGCTGGGGAACTGTGTTTCTGGGACATTAATGAGCAGTACTGGGGCTCCACAAGGAACAGTCCTGGCTCCATTCCTGTTCACACTGTATACATCTGACTTCAAATACAGCATTGAGTCCTGCCACATTCAGAAATACGCTGACACTGCTGTCGTGGCATGTATCAGAAATGGACATGAAGCTGAATACAGAGATCTGATAAGTGCCTTCAGTGACTGGAGTCACAAAAACTGCCTGCTACTCAACGCCTCAAAGACAAAGGAAATGATCATAAATTTCCGCAGATCCAAAACCCCTCTTCATCTATTGAACACTTGTGGTGTTGACATGGAGGTGGTGACATCATATAAATATTTAGGTGTCCACCTTGACAATAAATTAGACTGGTCTAAAAATGCAGACTTGATCTACAAAAAGGGCCAGAGCCGACTTTTTTACCTGAGAGCACTTCGATCAATAGACATCTTCAGTAAGATGCTGCAGATGTTTTATCAGTCTGTGGTAGCAAGTGTCCTGTTTTATGTTGCAGTCTGCTGGGGAGGCAGCATAAAGAACAAGGATGCAAGGCATCTGAACAAACTGATTAAAAAAGCTGCTCTGTAGTTGGAATCGGATTGAACACATTGGAGGATGAGGTGGAGAGACGGACACTTAGAAAGATGGAGGCCATTCTGACAAACATGGATCATCCACTTCACATTTGCCTCAGTGAACAACAAAACATTGGTGGACGGCTCCTATCCCTGTACTGCAGGACTGAAAGATTCAGGAAATGTTTCTTGCCATCAGCAATCGGACTGTTTAATTCAAATGCAAAAAGATAAGACCAAACAATTGAATTTCCCTTCGGGGATCAATATAGCAGTCCCTCCAGGAATTTGCGATGTTGTGATCACGCGAAATCAACCAATCTCTGCAAATTTTGCGTGGCCTTGCAATTTTGTCCAATCACCGCAACTTTCCCGCAATTTTGGCCCGCCTCCCGTGAGTTCCACCAATCATAGCAGCCCCCAGCGCAAACCTAATGCACATACGTCACCAAATTCACTTCCTTGTTTATGGTTTGAAGATGCAGACATGTGCGGTACTAATGTCTCTCATTTACCAACAAAAATGACTGCTGAAGACATTGATAAACAACTAATTCACTGATGTTTTTCACCAAAGCGAAGCTAAACTGTTTTACAACCGTGCAATATTGTGGTGGAATTCAAAAAAAGAAGAAAAAAAAAATCAGCGATTAATACACTTTAAAAAAACATGAAACATATTAGAACGGCTGAAATGAGCGGAAAACAGACCACATTAATCACCATGATGGAAACCGTTGCATCCAGATCCATTAGAGCACTGAAAGAATGAGGTAAATTAGTTTAATTATTCCACCAAAGAACACGGCAGTGTTATGTGACGATCAGCGTGTGTGAATCCTTCCTCTGTTACCAACATCACTCAAAAACAGACTCAGGGATTTGAATGAAATTTTCAGGGTCGGTCAGAAATGACACAAGGACCAAATGATTAGACTTCAGCAGTGATGCGGCTTAAAGTTTGGATCCACGTATTTGTTAAGGATTCATAGCGGCACTGCGTCTGATAGCGGCACGGTAACCATGGCAACAGGTGAATGCTACCTCAGCGGCCTGCTGACTATCACATGATTGTGATCCTACAACAAATCTACCACTGTGGACGTATCGGAAATGACACAAGGAACAACTGATTAAATTGTGGGGGTGTTTCTGAGTCCCATCAATTCCAGTTACCAGCTACATATTTAGATCACGCGATTCGGTATGTACACATGCAGAACACACCCCTGTCTTGGTGAGGACTGCGCTCTCTGTGCTGTTCTTGTTAGTTGATGTGACCAGCTGTGAGCGTGTGCTTGTGAACACGTGTGTGCCAGGATGTGAAATTAACTTTTTAAGCCACTGACAGATATGTCCAAATATGATTCATTCAATAGTAAATTAGCATTTTGTGCCGCAAATCTACCAACCACATCATGTTAAACCAGTATCTGGCTGCTGCTAATTTCCCACTGTGGTGTGCCAGCTTTTGTGGAAATGGGTTGGAACGTTATATAATTAATTTCGGAATAAATATTGTCAATTACAGCGTTGAAACATGTTCTACAATCTGGAAAAAATGCAGCTTTTTAGTAGTTGTCACTGTCTCCCGCAATTTCATCACAACAAATAAGCTTAAAACATTGCAACTTTTATCGCAATTTTTTTAGAAAATCTGCCGCGAATTCAGGCATTTTCGGCCGCAACAATCATGAAAAACGCCCGCGAAATCTTGGAGGGACTGAATAAAGTCATTCTATTCTATAATCAGAAGTTTGCATACACTAAGATTGCTATGCCTTCAAGATGATGATGTCCTGACTTTGAAAGCTTTTGATAGATTAAGATGTATTTTCAGGCACACCTCAAACACACTGCTTCCTTGTGTGATGACATTAGAAAACCTAAAGAAATCAGCCAAGACATCAGGAAGACATTTGTGGGCCTCCACAGGTGTGGTTCATCCTTGAGTGCAATTTCCAGATTGCTGTGGTTTGAGGTTTATCTGTCCAAATAATTACATGCACAGATCAACACCATGGGAATGTCAAGCCATCCTACTGCTCAAGATGGAGATTGGTTAAGGTTAGAATTGTTTTGGAGGGAAATGTGCTCATCAACCCCAGAACAAAAGCAAACGACCTTGTGAAGATGCTGGCTGAGGATGGCCTGAGTACACCATCCCAACTGTGAAGCATGGGGGTGGCAGCACCATGTTGTGAGAGTGTTTTTGCTGCAGGAGGGACTGGTGCACTTCACAAAATAGATGGCATCAAGAAGATAGAACATTATGTGGAAATATGGAAGCAACATCAGCCAGCAAATGAAAGCTTGGGCACAAGTGGGTCTTCCAAATGACAAGGACAGTGCTGGTGCAAATCTGACACTGTCCTGGAGAAACTGTGCACTACTGACTTAGAACTGCTTTCTGCTTCATTGTGCCCTTCATATCTGCCTCAGAAGTTTCCCCAAATATTTGTGAAACTTGTCTATATCCGTCCAAAGGCCAGTGAAATAAATACCTGTGGGCACAAAGGTGCTTCTGCTCTGGGTTCCTCTGACCACAACTGCATCCTCCTTATCCCTGTCTACCACTGTACTGAAGCAAGGCAAAGTGCAGAACATCAGAGTGAAAGTTTGTCACACTCTGCAGGGATGTCTGGAGGTTACTGACTGGGACGTGTTTAAGGAGTCCTCAGCTGATATTGATGAACCGACTGATGTTGTGAGCAGCTGGGTCACAGACTGTGAAACCAGTGTTATTCCTGAAAAAACTGTAAACTATATCCAAACACTAAGCCATGGCTTTCTAAGAAGCTTAAAGACCTACTGTACAGAAAGAAAACAGTCTTCAGAGAAGGAAATACACTAAATCTGTATAACTGACAGAAGGAAATAAAGTAGGAGATCAGGACCCACAAAAGACAATACAAAGACAACCTTGAGTCTCAGCTCAAAATGAACAACCTCAGTTCAGTCTGGGACGGCATGAATCTGATCACTGGAACCAATTAATGTGTCAATGAGAGAGTTCAGCTCAGTGGTTATAATATTGATTTAGAGCTGGCTCAAAGTCTGAACAGTTTTTATGTCAGGTTTGACTCCCATGATTTCAGGGCTAAACACGCTGAGACTAAAAACTGTCTCATGTCAGCGTCTCCACAGAATCCCTTTCTTTTATCCGGGTTGGAAATAAATCTATGTATGTATGTAATCTGGTGTCTCAAACAGTGCAGACCAAAGAAAAGTCCTCTACATGATTACATCGGTGGCTGTTTATTGAAAACTTTTACGACGTCTGACCAAATGACCAAGATTGCTGCCGATGTCCCTGTCTATCTTATGTTTTGTTTGATTTTTCTTTAAATGGCTTTTATTTTGCTTTTAATTGTTTTACTGTGTTTTTTTACATTTTAAAAACATTTCCTTTAATCGTTGTTATTCCTTTAACTGTTTTCAGGGATGACAATTGTCTGCGGATCCGCGGATTTCCGCCAATTTAATGTCAAATTTGAACATTTTTGTGAATCCTCTAAATCCGTTGAGAAAATTTTAGGGGGGGTTAGGTACTTTATTGTCGCTGATGTTAACGTTGTTAACATCTCGCGGGAGTGAGGCGTGAGTTTCGTTAAACGAAACTCGCGCCTCACTACGAAACTCACGCCTCACTCCTGCGAGATTTTCACTGAAGCTATCGTTCGATTGTAAACGGCCCAGCAGTTGGACAGCTTCAAGCTTGGACCAATCAAATTGCTCGTAGCATTCTTTGTTACAAATTCATGGTGGCGTGTTCGACTCGGATGTTTGGAGATTTGGTATCGTGTTCAGCGGAATGATGAGATTTTTAACGAAGGATCAGGAGTCATCAGTCACAGAAATTGACAAAAGTGTCAAAAATAAGTTCCGATGGGAATGGCTGGAGAGAAAAGTCACTGTGAAGGTGAAAATTGGCTCAAAGATCGACGAGGTAACGGAAACACTTGGACAATTTCTGAAGAAACCAGACGTGGCCGGAAAAGCTTTTTGTGTGTATTGTAACGATTTGATTAACTACGGATCGCGTGGATGCGTAGCACTGTCAGACAGTTACACCAGCAGCATCAACAGCTACTTCAAGTGCCAAGGCAAAAGATACATTGAAAGAGAAGGAAATGACTGCAAGAAAAGCCCACCAGCAGGAGTTGAAAAGGAAGGCTGTCCAGAGACTTACACAGCTTGCTGCAAAGAGAAGAAAATTGACAAAATAGGAGTGTTGCAGTGAACTGACTTGTATATATTGTACATAGTAGAATAGAACTCATAGATTTGTGAAATATTTTGGACTGAAGATAGTGAGAAAAGATTGAAGAACATGTAAGTTAACTTTTCATTAAATTTGCTGACTGAAACAAGTCTAGTGTTATGTTTTTGACCATTTTTATCAGTCTAAATGACTTCTATAAATCTCTCAGCTTCAGCCCCCCCCCGCCCCCTCCACCCCGCCCCGTCAATTTTCAGCTGAAATCCGAATTTCCTGTTGACATCCCTGTGTTTTACTGTTTTGTTGCTTTTGTTGTTTGATGGTGAACGGTTGTGTAACTGCTGCACAACAAATTTCCCAGGTCGTTCGGGCCAAATCCAGAATTCAGTGGCAGAATTACAGATCTTTTCTGGACTGGTATCAACATCTGATCCCCGAGGAGAAATTTCAAATTGTACATTTCTCCAGTAATGTAACTTAACGGAAAGTCTGGGGATCAAGAGATCCTGGTGGTACAATCCCATCAGTCACGAGCTCTGCTTTGTTTTTCACGCTGATCAACAGATTTTACTACCCAATATTCTAAAACTACCGTGTAGAAAGCTGAAAACTATCGGCCTGTGAAAATAGTTTTGTTGACATTGTGAGTGTGCTGTTGACACATTTCTAGGTTTCTAATGACAAAGCTGCTGGCATGTCTGCAGATTCTTGATTTTGTTTCAGCCTCATGTCTAACTACATGGAATTGAGACTTTTAGGTTCAATTTTTTTCATGATTGCTCTTCCATCACTGCCTCTGTTTTTATCTTTGTCTTTTGCTACAGAAATGTAAACACAGCAATGGAGTGAGATGTCGGACCTCTGAGGAGGATAAGGATGGTTCAGCAACAACGGCAAAAAGAGATGAATCACTGAGTTGTGAGCAATGTGACAAGACTTTTATTACAGCAACAAAGCTAAGAATTCACAAACATATTCACACTGTGGAGAAACCATTCAGCTGTGATCAGTGTGGGAAGGCTTTTACTCAGAAGAGTGACTTAAAAAGACATCAACTCATTCACAGTGGAGTTAAACCATTCAGCTGTGATCAGTGTGGAAAGGCTTTTACTCACAATAGTCACTTAAAAAGCCATCAACTCATGCACAGTGGAGTTAAACCATTCAGCTGTGATCAGTGTGGAAAGGCTTTTACTCACAAGAGTCAGTTAAAAAGCCATCAACTCATTCACAGTGGAGTTAAACCATTCAACTGTGATCAGTGTGGTAAGGCTTTTACTCGGAAGACTCATTTAAAAAGCCATCAACTCATGCACAGTGGAGTTAAACCATTCAGCTGTGATCAGTGTGGAAAGGCTTTTACTAAGAAGAGTGACTTAAAAAGACATCAACTCATTCACAGTGGAGTTAAACCATTCAGCTGTGATCAGTGTGGAAAGGCTTTTACTCACAATAGTCACTTAAAAAGCCATCAACTCATTCACAGTGCAGTGAAACCATTCAGCTGTGCTCAGTGTGGAAAGGCTTTTACTCAGAAGAGTCAGTTAAAAAGCCATCAACTCATTCACAGTGGAGTGAAATTGTTTGGCTGTGATCAATGTGGAAAGGCTTTTACTCTCAAGAGTACATTAAGAAGTCATCAACTAATGCACAGTGGAGTTAAACCATTCAGCTGTGATCAGTGTGGAAAGGCTTTTACTCACAAGAGTCAGTTAAAAAGCCATCAACTCATTCACAGTGGAGTTAAACCATTCAGCTGTGCTCAGTGTGGAAAGGCTTTTAATCAGAAGAGTATGTTAAAAAGACATCAGCTCATTCACAGTGGAGTGAAATTGTTCAGCTGTAATCAGTGTGGTAAGGCTTTTACTCGGAAGACTCATTTAAAAAGCCATCAACTCATTTACAGTGGAGTGAAACCATTCAACTGTGATCAGTGTGTGAAAACCTTTACTCAGCATGAACAGTTGTTGATCCATCAATGCCCCCATTCTGGTACAAAGCGGTACCACTGTGACTCCTGTGAAAAAACTTTCAGCTCCCAACAGACCTTAAAATATCACCAACGCATCCACACTGGACATGATGTGTACCGATGTGATCACTGTGGTGAACCATTTGTATTGTACTCACAGTTAAAAGCTCATGAAGTGACCCACACTGGGGTTAAACCATACCTTTGTGATCAGTGTGGGAAACGCTACAGCTACATTGCAAACCTCAAAGTTCACCAACGTGTCCACACTGGGGAGAGACCATACAGATGTGATGAGTGTAAGAAGACTTTTACAACTTTGGGTTCCCTGAAACAACACCAGCAGATCCGCACCAGAAAGAAAGCATTCAATCAGTGTCACAGTGAGGTATGTAAAGACTGGTCTCAGTCACAGTGTACACACAATTGTGTATTGGATAATTTTGGATATTGCTGCAAAATTGTTTCAAAACCGTTTTGAACAACTGTGGTCAGTTGAATTCTGTTAACACATTATCAGCTATCATTCAGTCTAACCTGTATTGGTTTTGTCACAGAAATCTGGTCCAGGTTAATCTGGGGATGTAGGTTAGATTAGGAATTCTGACATAATCAGACAACTGAATGTTAAATTCCAACAGTGACGTTCTCTTTGTTTTCCAAGCAGAACGGAACAGATGGACAAAACTCTCAGACTTGTCAGCACTCTGCCAATGGTGAACAGTGCTGCTTTGACCAGTCTGGACCAACGTCCAACCAACAAGGAACCCTACAACGACACCAGCGTATGCACACTGGACACAGACTGAACCCCTGCCAAGAAGATTTGTCCATGCAGGGTTCAGTAAAGGTTTATGAAGTCCTCCACAAACTTAAAGTCCTTGAGATCCGGCTTCATAGAATTCAGGTCTAATTTCTTGTTTAGTGTCTTCGTTGCTTCGTTGCAAAATCCATTAAGAGGAAAGCTGTCGTTAACAGATGTGACTGGTAAATTAATCAAACCGTTCAAAGTGGTTACTCAGTTAAATTAATTATCAGTGGTAGAGGGATAGACGTCTGGATGGAGGCAGTGAGCAGCAGGGCGAATTTCCTCAATTACCACCTTAATGGTTCCTGAGATCCCTCTGGGCTGCAGGAACCCGTTAGATGCAGAGCTGGTTCAGTGATTCTCTGATGATTAAGCATAATTAATTTCGGAGATTACTGGCCTTAGGATTCCTGTCTGTCTGTCTGTAAATATAAAAACATGAAGTGTTCTATGAAAAGTCCAATCTTTGAAAGCTGACATGTAGTTCAGAATCATTTCTTTGTAAATTAGCTGCATCCAGTCATTACCATGACACTGGCAGTGATTCTCTGATGATTAATCATAATTAATTTAGGAGATTACTGGCCTTAGGATATCTATCTATCTATCTATCTATCTGTCTTTCTGTCTATCTGTCTATCTGTCTGTCTGTCTGTCTGTCTGAACTTTCTCAGCTACAGCATCTGTACCTCTGCTTCTGTGTGAAGTAGTCATTACAGGAGAGAAAGTGTAGAAAATCTGACAAATTTTGTCAAGTGGTCCAGAAAAATCTGACTACCCCTACAACTTCTCTCCTGTAATGATAGTAATAAGTAATACATAGTTGATACTTCACACAGCAGTAGCAGAGGTGCAGATGTTGTAGCTGAGAAAGTTTGGAGGTTGCCACTTCTTGCATTCCAAGAATAGTAGGGGAGTCAGATTTTGTCAAGTGGCCCAGAAAAATCTGACTCCAGATTTTATTTCATATCATACAATCTGCACTTTTAACTCAACCTGCATATTTCTGTTCAAGATCTAGTTTTGAAATGGTCTCTCTGTTCTTAATCTGCCATACTGTGATCATTTAGCCCCTTATTTCAATATTCTGTTCTTGCAGACTGTAATTTACGAGTTTTTTTTTTAAACTTGTTGTGATTTGGTGTTTTAGCTGTTGTAGCTAATAATTTCCCAGGTGTGGGATCAATAAAGAATTTCAATTCTATTATATTGTGAACTGGCCCTATAAAAATAACAACAATAAGAAATTACTTTATACTTAAGAACGATACTTATATTAAAGACTTTATACATAAATACCAGACATATTTTGATGCCATATCTTGCATTCTTAGGAAAGTCTGATTTTAAATAAGGAGATATAAAGTTTTCTCAGTGAACAATTATTTTAATGACACGTGTAGAACACTGATGGAATGTGAACAATATTTGGCGACTACACCCTGTCCTGTCCTGATGTCCTCATAGGAGTGAAGCTGAGAGTAGCGTAGGATCTCCCCAATGCCATTTAGGGTGCGCACATACGGATGAGAAGAGGAGGAGAAACATGTCACCTAATCATATTTAACAGGAAAACATGTCTGCAGTTCGGTACTTAGTCACATTTAACCCATAAACAACAGCAAAAGCAGTAAACGTACAACAGAAAACCCCGTCAAGTGGCCACAGAGTGAAAAGTAAGTCACACGCGTTCACGCGAAGGGGAAGTCAGATTTTTCCGGGGAGTGTGAAAATTGCACAACACCTGGATTAGTCCGAATCCTTTTTTCTGATTGGCTGAGACGAGACACGTGACAGTGTGCATCTATTAATGATCGGAAGCATTCAGGTCGTTCCGGTTATACTCGGTAGCGCTCTTCAGTAAAGGAGACGCAGTTTGTTATTTTCTTTGATTATCGCTCGGCAAATTACAAAAAAGTTGCAAGTTAACCCTTTTTCCACATTTATTAGGCAAAATTAGCTTCGCCACCGTGGCTAAACATGCTAAAAATGGCTTTGCCATCCTGAGGAAGGCTTCGCCTATGGCGAAGTGGAGAATGACTAGCACAAGCACAGAGACACCCTGAAAATTTGACACAATCTTAAATATTATGAAATATTTGTTGAAAAGTCTTTTTCGTGTGTTTCTAAGGGTGTGGCTGCATCAGAAAGACACAAATACAAATGATATTTTTTTGGTTTGTTGTTTACAAGAAATATTTTATGGAACCAGTCAATTTTCAGTTTTAATGTCTTTTATTAGGATGTGTTTAGTTTTATGATTGTACTAAAATAAATGACTCTTGAAGACCTCAAAGTGATTCTTAATGCAGTATTTCACAAATGTATGGGATGTCCAATCCACTGCTGTATTTAACAGCAATCTGATCTGCTGACGTTAGCAAGACAAACAAGTGAAGGTTTCAGGCTTTTATCTAGAATTGTTCTTGAGATATTCATCTTCAAACAGCCTCAAATTTCAATGTGAGAAAATCAAAATGAGTGAAACTGGGTCTGCAGTCCACTGAAAAACCTCTAAGAAAGTGTCTGACATACTGAGCTAATATTTCATAGATAGCATTGTAAATCTCCACAGTTTATGATTTTAAAAAAAGTTTTTTTGGGAGATGGTCAATGATTTGAAACAGAGTTTGTCCCCTTGAGGACAAATGGCACAATCACAGAATGAGGGTATGTTTTGAAAAAATATCATTCAAAATTAGTCCAGAGTAGTGACTGTAATTTGAATTTTAATACACTTAACCAAGTGCTATAGGTGGAAAAAAACATGTTTATGCAGCATGATGTTGCTTTGTGATGTTGCAACTGACATGCTGATTTCAAAATGGAAGCATTTTAATTTCTAATGCTCTCATAGAAGATGACTGGTCAAGTAAAATTGACTCCTGTGACTCTGATGTCATGCAGAGTCTTTATGCTATGATGTGGAAAGGGTGAAAGAAGACAGACTGGACATTTCTGAGTGAAACTGAACATGGCATGTACTGATTCATAAAAACAAGTGTAGTATTATCTTTAATCAAGCCTTACATAGTATTTACTAGCTGAAGTACTTCGGTTTTGAACACAAGAATTACTTGTCAAGACGACGTTGACTGGAGCTCTGCTACAGAAAGGCAGTTCATTTTCTGCTGGGGTTCATAACATACAAGATTTCTCAAATCTACAGAGATATTTTTGATTTGAAATTAGGGTTACCTTAAATTAATAATATATATTTTTGATACTTTCCCTAAAAAACTCTAAAAAAGCTTCAGGTGTAGCTGCTGGAAAAGAGCCTGCAAGTCACATGGTGGGACATGTGAACATAGTTCAATAAGAAAATCAAGCCTGTTACAGTGTTGCTCTCGTCCCCTCTGTTAAATGGCATCAAAACAATGGTCAACGTGAACAAATCATGAGTGTTGACATTGACTCACAACAGTACCTCTCAACTGTTCTAATTTTGATCTATTTAGGAGAACAATGTGATGAGTGCACCGAGAGATCCAATACAGGGAGCTTTCCTTTTTCAAAGATCATTAGAAGGACAGAACCAGGGACGGACTGGCCATTGGGCAATGTGAGCAAATGCCACTGTGGCTGCCTGGTCATGCGGCTGCCACCAGGCAGCATCACAAACAAATAAATAAATGAAAATATAAAGCGGGGCGGAGCAGCCGCATCAATAGACGGCCGCAAATGATTAGGCTAAATAAATAAATAAAGCGGACCGGCTGCGTCAATAGGCGGCCACAAATCAATAAATGAATAAATAAAAATAATAAAAAATAAAGTGGAGCTGAAGGCGCCCACAAAAAAAGAGGGAAAAAAGCAAACAAAAAAAACAGCCTGTTAACTGTAACAAATAATAGGCCTACTCAACTAAACAATGATAATGACGTTTTTTATTTTTCCTGTAAAGGACATATAGCGTGAATTTATCTAATGTCTAATCTATTATAAGGTTTTTTGGATGTTTTTCGGTCGTCAGTGGATTTTCTCGCGATTGTTGACCTGGTGAGATGACGGGTCAAATGACAATTGAATGATGGGTAATGCGAACAGGTCAACAACACGGAATGAAATAAAATGGATCGAGGAGGGAGAAAACGGCGAGTAGAAAAGGGTGGAGCAGAAAAAAAAGAGAGAAGAAGCATAAGGCTTTATTGGCTGAATCTGGGAAAAGTGCAAATATTGTGGAGTTATTCTCTAAAAAGCCTGTGCCCGACGATGTGCCCAGCAGCGCTCCTGCTGCTAGCACGAGTGATAAAGGTGACATGATGGCAGACAAGAGTGGGAGCAGGTCTGAAGAGGAAAAAAGAGAGGAGGAATTAGTGGAGGAAGAGTCAGCAACACAGACTGTAGGCCAAGAAATGGACGCTGCCGTCACACCTGCACCTGCTATTGCAGCCACAAGTAGAGAAACAGCTGCTCCAGTGACAGAGGTGATCCAGAATGAATGTAATTATTTCAAACGTCCAAAATCCAACACACTTGAATTATTTTTCAAGTTTCACCCAAATCAGCCTTCTGACACACAAGAATCTGTCAAGAAATCATACAGACATAAAGATGGATCACAAAGAAAATGAGTGAGTTATGATGCTGAGAACCACTCATTATTTTGTGCAGTTTGCATGGCATTTTCTAAAAAGACAGACACAAGTGCCTTCATTCAAGGATGTAAGGATTGGAGACACATTCATCAGAGGCTCAACAGTCATGAAAACACACATATTCATCTGGAATGTGTGAATGCTTATCTTTCATGGATAAGTAAAGCAGACATCCCTAACCTGCTGGATGCAAATATGATGTCAGCTCGCAGAGAACAGGTGCACAAGAGGCAACAAGTCCTACAGCGTGTCATTGATGTTACAAAATTGATAGGCAAATGCGCACTCGGTTATCGTGGAAGTAAAAATGAGGCAGCTCACTCATTAGCAGACATGTCTGTGGATCATGGGAACTTTCTTGAAATTCTTCTGCTTCTCAGCAAATATGACAGCTGTTTACAGCAGCATGTTCAAGACTGCATCCAAAAAAGCCAATCAAGCACTGGCAAAGGAAGAGGCTCACGAGTGACATTAATGTCCAAAACTACAGTATGTTCTGTTTGGAGGCTATCCGGCAACTCATCAAGGAAACAGTTGCAACTGAAGTAAACCAGGCTGGAATGTATACTGTACAGATAGACACAACCCAAGATATAACATCAAAAGATCAGTGCAGTGTTGTAGTCCGCTACGTAACAGAGAGCAGCATTCAGGAGAAGCTACTTGCAGTTGTTGAATGCAAGTCATCAACAGGGGAGGACTTTCTTAAACTGCTCAAGGAGACGTTGGCCACTTGCAAACTTGATGTGAAGAACTGCATTGGAAACTCAACAGATGGGGCTGCAAATATGCAGGGGCAATACAGGGGGTTTTCTGCCTGGCTGTCAAAAGAAGTCCCAACTCAAATGCATGTATGGTGTTATGCCCATGTTTTAAACCTGGTTATGTCTGAAACCACAGGTGTTGTGATAACAGCAGCATCATTATTTGGGTTGATTAATGAGACTGCAGTGTTTCTTCGTGACTCATATCAGAGAATGAATGTTTGGGAAGGTGTGAGTCAGGACCCCCAACACAGAAGAATTTCACTGATTGGGGAAACAAGATGGTCTTCAAAGGATGCTGCATTAAAGAAGATCTTTGGATCCTTTGCCCAGCCAAAGAATGCTTTGTATGTGGACTTAGTTGAAACATTGTCCAAAATTCAGGACAACTTACAGTTTAAGCCAGCTGTACGTGCCTTCATTGAGTCACTCATTAAATATGAGACAGTTCTCACTGCACAGTTGTTCCTGCGTGTTTTCACACTCACATCGCCTTTGTCAAAGTATCTCCAAACCAATACCATGGATCTCTTGACTGCCCATCGCATGGTGACAGAAACACACAACAAACTACAAGACTTTGTCAGAGACTTTGACACAGTGAAAGACGTGGCAGACAATTTTGTGAAATGGGCCAATGGTGGATTCCAAAATGTGGACTCTGAAATGGAAGTGCAGCCTGCACTGCCACCAAAACGCATGAAAAAAAGGAAAACAATGCCAGGAGAGTCTGCCGATGAAGAAAACACAACTGCAGACTCATTGACAGCCTACAGGATCAATGTTCACAACATCATTCTTGATACAGTCTCTGAGTGTATGCACCGCCGCTTCCTGCAGCACGGGAAACTCTATGCTGACTTATCGTTACTAGATCCGCTTCATTTTCCAGAGATAAATTCAAATGGGCTTCCCCACAATGCACTTGAGGACATCGGTAAATGCCTCATTCCTTTTGATGAAGATGCAACAGTTGAAAATTGACAATCTGAGTTGTGCAGCCTGGCCCTCCACTGGGACACTATTAAAAAGTCCCCTCTCAGTGAGTATACAACCAGAGAGTCACAGTCTCTTACCTCTGAGGAAGAAGAGGACAATCAGGAGGACATGGAGGAAATTGATCTTGTTAGCAAAAGATGCACAGCCTGCAGGAACTGTGCTGTGTGTTGCTACTTCCTCCTCCAGCAGCTGAAGTTCTTCTCACATGCGTACCACAAAATACAGTTGGCCTACAAATATTTGTTGACCCTGTCCTGCACACAAGTGGCATGTGAAAGAAGCTTCTCGACACTTAAGTTCATTAAGAGTCGTCTCAGGAGCAGAATGCGAGAGGAAAATTTGGAAGCCTTCATGTTAATGGCAACGGAGAAGGTCCTCGGATGATGTGATTGAGTGGCAGAGAAAAGCAAATTATTGCGCAACCTGCTACTGTAACTACATAAAGGTAAAACATTTATTTTTTCATGTTCTGGTTACGTAAGCTATACTATTATGCTATGTGGCAGTGTAATGTTTATGTTTCTGTTGGTTGCAGATGACGAAGAAGACGAATGTGGCCTCTCTCTGTCAAAGTTGCCAGGGCCTCTTTTTGGTGCCAGTCCGCCACTGCAGAACACCACCTCAAAAAATACTGGGCTCTTCTAGTAACACCATCATAACCCTTCCTGGGTACCACGGAGATGAACAGTTTAATGACAAGCCATATGATGCTTTTATTTGTTCATGACATTCCACATGCCTGCAAATACTCACATCATCAGGGGGATCCAGGGCCATGGTCAGGCTTTCCTCTTCTCTTCTTGTTGTGCTTGCTGTTGTTACCGGCTAAAATAAACAGTTAAGTAATCAAATGTTCTGTAGTATACAACACATTATTTATTCCTAAACTTTAGGAAAAGGGACATTAAATCACATATCTAAATATTGATTTATCCATCTTTAACACCTTGAATTCTTGTGGCCAATGATGCACATACCCTTTGAAGATGAGCAGGGAAGTTGAAGATTCTTGGCACTGTAGCAGCTTTAAGTCTGACAGTCTGCCCTGTCCTGTCAAAATCTTCTTTTACAAAGTGTTGACTGCAGAGCAGTGACCTGTCATTTACCGTGAAACCATTTTTCAAAACGAAAAGCTGCGATTTCAACATTTAGCCTGAATCATAGCCACGTTAATCAGGTTTGTAATAAACTAAACCATTTGTAAATCAATCAAGAATTGAGCGAGTTACGAGTGTTAAAGTGAGGAAATCATCCACCTTACCATTAACTACAGTACAACACGCCAGAGCAGTCCCCTGTCCTAAGATGGCTGCCAAGTGACGATGCTGCCGACTCCTCCTTGAGACATCTAGGCTGAATCCCAAACCGCCCCTTACACACTCTCCCTCCACTACCGAGTGTCACTCCAAAAGAAGTCACACTCGCAGCTGTGGAGGGCACCTATTATTGAAGGGGGAGGGTATTAATACGATCGTCAGGAATGGGATGCCCTGTCGCCTCACCGGAAAACGGAAGACGTCATCGCCATGGTAACACAAAGACGCCTACTGTGCATGGCTGTAGCGCTGTGGCACAGGTTGCAACTAACAAGGATCGCTGCTGCTTCCAGAAGACGAAAGCATCCCACTTTTTTCACTCACATTTTTTCCAATCCTATTATCTGGCATTTCAAATCCAACAAATGAATAAATGAATTCTGTCAGTTGTGTTCAAATTTTAAGGTGTCAGGGGGTGCACAATTAAATCAAACGTCAGCAGAGAAGAAGATTTGTTTCTTTTGATTTATATTTTTTCATCACTCTTTTTGTGATGTTCTGTCAGTGTGAAAAAGGTGTGGGAGAAATAAAGGACGCATGTGGAACTCACATCAATATGTTTGTTTCCTCCTCCATTTCGACGTTGCACTTCCTGAAAAAGTTGTCCAGAGTGAGCATCGATGCAGACTCGCTATTTAAGGGCTGAACAGTCCACTCCCCCTCCGCACTACGCGGTTTGGGACGGCCCTTAATATGGAAGACCCTCCGCGGGAACGCGCAAACGGAGGGGTAGTGTGTAGGGATAGTGTGTAGGGGGCGGTTTGGGATTCAGCCCTAGTGTTTGTATATATCTATGTCTACAATAAGCAATCATGTGTTTGCACACCTGATGTGGGTGTTTAACCAAATGGCTCATGGGTGTGGTGATTTGTCCATCAGTGCTGTGGAATTGCAAGGAAGTGACATCATGATATACGTCTGTGTCTAATGTATGCAAGTGTGTTTAGTGTTTTGCAAATGACTGTGTGTATTGTTCTGCAAAAGTGTGAGGCTGACTTTGTGTTTCTAGTGGTGAAAATCTGGTCCCGTCTTTTCCTCCTTGAGTGTAAGGTATTGATAATTATGTGATTCTTTTGTTTTTAGTGTTTATGCAATCATAAAAAACTGTAAAAAGGAAAATAAATTGCATTAATATCATCATTTGGTTTCAGCGGGTTAAATCTTGCAGTACGCAAAGGTCACATTTAATATAACTCAATAATCAAATAAAACTGTGAGAATATATTGTACATATAATCTATTATAATAATTAAACATCAGACCCAAATGAATGCATCTTTTCCTGCTTATTTGGTAACTGTGTATTTGCCTTGTTTTTTCCTATAGAAGGAGTTATTGGTGGGTAGGTGTAGGCAAAGGCTAAGGCAAACTTATTTATATAGCACATTTCAACAACGAGGCGATTCAAAGTGCTTCATGTTTGTTTTCAGGTCCTTTGAAGAAACTGCTGAGAAGTCTAGTTATGCAGGTTGCCTTTTACAGTTCTAATTAAGGTTAATTAAGATGAATTAGATCAATTAACCGTGGTAATATCCTTTCCTTTTCTAGGATTAACTTTGAATTTAAGAGACTGTCCTACGTATAATTCTTTTAAGGCCAAATTAAAGGATTGGCTTTTGTCTAAACAGGAATGTGCACATTACTGAGTACCTTAGACTGTTGTATATTACGTCCAGGGGAAACGTCTGTATATTGTGTTGTAGGTGAGCATGTAGAGTGAATGTTTTATAGAGGTCGAATGTTGGAGATATGAGTGAAATATTATATTGACTACTTATTTTAATGTAAATACATTTATATGTTTTTCTTCTTCCCTGACCTTGTCCCGTGGGACTACAGATGGAAATTAGCCTGAAGGCTATAATCTGGCATGTTTACCTTCATGTTTTTATTTTCATGTCTGTTCATTAACATGCATTGTCCCAATCAAATAAATAAAGAAAAAAAAAAAAAAAAAAAGAATTAACTTGAATGACTGCCTTTGTTTTATATGATACTGGTACGTGTAAGAAATGACTTCTACCTGTATTTTATGTTTTCATCTCATTATAACTCTGTACTGTTCTCAGAGAATTACCACACAGCACAACAGGATGGAACTGATAAAAATGTAATTAAAATCAAAACTGCAAAAGCATTTGAAAATTCAGCTTCGTAATGGAAATAGTCTTTGAAATAGTGTTTTGACATATGATGAATTCTGGTAGCAGTCTGTTATAATTGGGTTATATTTTTTTAACTTGTCATCACAATTTTGACAGTTTTGACACCATTTAAAAGGTATTTTGTATGTTTAACTGGAAATTATAGTCTGCTGTCTCACACTGACCACAAATCACAAGACATGGTTTGTCTTTTTTTTTTTAAATTTCAATAGAATTTAACTTTGAAATTGTTGGTCAAATTTTCACTATTTTATTGTCCCGTCCTGCTTACAGATAATCTTGTTACCACAGCAATGAAATCTCAGTCTCATGTTTGTTATAGTATCATTCTGAGCTGTAAAGTTATTATTCAGGTCATGTGTAACATGTGGTGTTTCATATTTTTTAGCAATGAAGAAAAATCCCATCAAATTGTCCTGTCGTGTTGATAGGACTTTTGGCTCAGACTCCATGCATTTCATTGTGGGTCATGTCCATTAAACGAGTGATAACATATATTTAGCTGTGAGTATGCAAGGGCTATCATATCAAAATGCAAACTAGAGGCATATAGCAAGTTAAAAATACCAAAAAGAATTGGTCATCTCAGGTGGTACCGATATCTGAAATTTTGGGTCCTGGCCCAAGGACTATCAGACGTAATCGCCGTTGCCCGTGTGGACCTCCCGTAAGTGCTACAGAATCTGTAGTTAGCAGTCTCTAGAGCAGAGGAGAGATTGGCAGTGGGAGCAAAGTGACTGCTTTGAAACCTGTTACTACAATGGTGATATTGTAGCAGTCCTTTTGAGGGAATGGACAGTGTGACACAGGAAGAGGCTTCGAAGGGCCAAAGGGGGCTTGATATGCCTGCCTCGTCTGCAGGCGACATAGGGACGCATGGCTGAACCGAACTCCCTTTGTGTAAGAGATGATGGTGGGCCAGCCAGAATTCACTGATGGAGGAGGGTGAGGGTATACTGAAAACAGGCTGCCTGTATCAAGAAAGTGCACTAAAGCACTGAAGTGTCCAAAAGCACAAAGACATGACTGGATCAGGGACAAACAGGCAATTTGTGACAGTTATTCTGAGGTGGTGCCCTTAAGACCACCTGTTTCAGTCTTGAACTGGCCACTCCACGACACAGGAAGGGAACAGTTTTTCCAATGTGGAGGCTCATCAGGTGAGCAAACTGGTGAGAGAAGCTCAGCTTGATGTTTCTGGATAATTTATGTATTCACAAAAGGTGCTTCAGTAACAAAAAAAAATTTGTTTTTTTTTTTTTTTTGGACATATATCAGTCAGTCCAGCCTTGTCTACACAAGAGACTAAAGCCTCACCTACTAGGCTCTGTGCATACACAAGACGCAAAGGTGTACGTTACAACCTGGCTGTCTAGGGTAACCAAATTGTAACAACTGCAAGTGAAAAACAAGTGCTGAATTTCCAATTAGCTCCTGTCTTATTTTTGATAAGGGTAGATTTTCAACACATAAGTTGGATCTGGAAAGCAATTGGTGCTGCTGAAATTAAGAAACAAATATAACAAAAGTGACCTTCTCTAAGACGGTACTCTACAGACTGGTGGAAAAAATAAAAATCTCAAAACCAATAGAAAGCCTTCAAAAAATTTTAGAAAATGTAACCAAAAAAGGCAGCAACATCCTAACTAAAACTAACAACGTTTCAATATGATTTTAGTTTAGCAATTCACACTCCTGACTAGCTTTCCAGCCCTCAACAAAAGAGTTCACAGAACAATGGGCAGCTCGTTCGCCTAAGACTGCCACAATATGTTGGCATCACCTGGCCTTTTAACAGCAACTGGTAACCTTGATTGAGTGATAGTCCCTCCCCTGCTGCCATCCAACCTCAGCTCCAGATGTCACAGGTGTGTGGGACGGACACGGGGCGGGAAAGCAACAGCAGCACAGGCACAGCAGAAATTACAAGAAAATACAGCATTCCACTGACCAGAGAAGTCAAGGAAAATGTGTTCAGCTCAGATGAGATCCAACATTTTGTGTGAATTTGCCAGGACTACACAGCGAAATGCGTAGTCTGAACAGGAACATTGAGGTGGGAGCCCTGATGTATGTTGTGGCAATTGGGCTCTGAGTGGTAAAGAATGAGATTTACTAACATCAGCTGAATCTTACTTAAACATAATCTGGGTGTAGACTTCAACAACTGCTTTGATGCTGCTCTGCATGTCGAACAACTATCTTTATTAGACAAGGTTAACAGTCTTCTTATATGTCATTTGGAAAAATATTCAGTTAAAAGTCAAGCGTTTTCTATTTAAATATCTGCAGATGCAGAGCAGCGTTATCCATTCCTTGAGGAATCCTGTCCAATCAGATGATTAAGTCAATATTCCACTCTTTTAAGCCTGCTTCATCTCCAACCCACTCTGAGTGAAATGTCACACTCTACCACAAAGCTCCACTGTGAAGTCCTCACTGTCTAGTCTTAAGGTAGTAAGGAAGTGAGTTTTTTAGGATTTCTCACTGCATATTCTGCATGCACGCTGGAATGAGGCTTCTGGAAATCTCTGAGACTGACGGCAAATAGTAGTTTGGGCCATACAATTCAAACTGACTGCCTAATTGGGGCCAACTCAGAAGTTGGTGATATTACCTGTGGGCTTATAATAAGAACAGGCATTTACATATCACACATTGTAGTTTGGCGGCCTGTCATATAGAAAATAATGATTCATGTAGCTTCATGATGTGAGCTAGATGATCAGCTGTCTAAATCTAGTGGGTTTTTGCCAAGGGCAACACTTCAAACAGGTGTGAGCAGGCGTGAATGAGTTCTTCAGGATGTTGTGAGTTTTCTTCAACGGCAGCTGAGAGGTGGAAGATTTATTCGCAAGGCAGGTAGCTGTTGCTCATGGTGTGTTGGTGCAGTCTTTTTCATTCTCTGCACTGCTTTGTCCTCCTGCTGCGATGCTTGCTATATTAGCTGTCATTGTGATGCTACTCTCTATGGAGCACCAGTAAAACGGCACAGATGTTTACATAAGCTTTACCTTCCTTGCATTCTCCGAAGGACATGCTGCTTTGTGCTTCCTACCAGTGCTGTTGTTCATTATCCATGAAGAGGTCACCTGTCAGGTGTGTGCCAGATGAAGGTGACATACATCTCCACGGGCCTCTCTGTTGATGTCAATGGTGTGTGGAGGAGTGGTGTGAAACATCCTCTACTGACTGCGGTCTGTTCTTAGAAAGTCTGACTCAAAAGGCAGATGTCATGTTTGAACCACCTAGTTGGACATCTTGGAGAACGAGTCTGCTGGTAAGATGGGTGGTTTAAGGAGAAACTGTAATACAAACAAAGAGCCGTGGCATTTGACGCTTGTTTGTTCCAGGTGAGTTAGTAGCAGTGGTGGGAAGGTGGTAGCATGGAACGTCCGTCGACCTATTTGATATGTAGCATCGTCATGGGGGTGCAATCTTGCGTGCATAGCAGCTTTGAAGGTTTGCAGGATCATCAGTTAGCAGGCACTGTCATAATTATACGGTGTCAATGCAGCTGCTGTGTGACTTTATTTCCCATCCATATTCCCACATTGCATTTTGTCCTCTTTTAACTTGGAATAAGGCGCCAAGATCCCACCTTGTGACTAACCTTAATTGCTTTATCTAGCCTTGCTTTTAGCAACCAAACCATAATAACTAAGATTAACCCTGAACAAATGTAGACGTTCATTTAATATAGGTTTACATCGATACAGACCAAAATTAAATAGCTCAAGCTGAAACATGTGAGAACTGACCTTGGCTCCACACGACGTACATATGCTTGCACACACCAAAGACAATTTGAATGATTGCATGGTAACACTGATTAGTTGATAAAGTCAGCACACATGTTGACACTGTTTGATGTAAAACAGCAACAGAGCAGCGTCTGTCTCTGACAAGGATTCCTGAAGTGGAGCAGACATGGGTGGACAGAGCTGGTAAATGGTATTGTTGGGGTAGTGGTTGGACCAGTGCAACAGAGTTGTAAGCAAGGCCTCTTGTATGGAAATGGGGAACTGCAGAGAGCAGATATGATAAAATCGCTTTTCAACAGATGCAGTGGCTGTTTGGACATCTGCTGTGTGCTGTGCAGCGATCTGGTCTCTGAAACACATGGGAAAATCAACAGCACACATTACTTCAAGGCATATATCATGGATCTGTGGTCAGACCAACACAGTCTGTATTTAAAGGAGAAATCCACCAAAAGAGCAACTGGCAGTCGTATGAAGTCATCTTCATCTATTTTTTGTCTCTTATTCCCATGGATACTGACCATATTTACAGCAAAGAACCGTCATAGTTGAAAGAACACACCACCTTGGGGAGAAGGAATAAAAGAAATGGAACAGGACTGGGGTCGCTGAAGAAGGAAAGAAAGGGAGGAACAACCTTGTGTGTGTTCAACATGAGATAGGTAATGAATGTCAGGGTGTCGCCCCTTAGATTTAAGAGATACGGCTGACACACAACATCAAATACAGGCATACTTCTCTGCTGAAGGAGCTTAATAGGACAGAATGCAATGTAGCAGCCAGCAAGACATGGCTGTCCTCACCACTTCACTTGTGCTTCGGCTCCTTGTTTATCCACCTACATGATAACCACAGCTGATCAGAAATTCAATGTAGCCATGATGCACACTTTCGACTCAAAGCACGCGATCGGTAAACTTTATTTTTTTTTAATGGTTGTCTGAAGCATTGGAAGAAAGAAAGAAAAGTATTTGAAGTATAACAATAAATAAAAAAATTGGATTGCCAAGAATACCAAAAAAAAATATCACATGCTGTCCACTTTGAAATCACTTTGATAAATCAACCATTTCGTCCTCAGGCCTTCATAATTAGATACAACTGAATTAATGTGTGTCCTATTTTTTTTATTTTTTTTAGACCAAGTCAAGATTTTGATCCAGTGCCCAGTCAACAAGATATTGGATGGTTTATAAACATATGAAGTACGGACTAATAGAGTTTACCAAGACTTAATACATTAAATGTAAAACATAAGCAGTGGGCAAGCATCTTCTTCAGCTTCAATCTATTAATTCACACTGCTATGACCTTTTTTCCTGTCTCTGTCCTCAGAACCTGATGTCAGCTGTCTAGCTGAGAAGGACAGCATCAACCAAACGGTCATTCACCAGGATGGGCTGGTCACGCCAGAAACATACTGGATAAAACGTAGTTGTTTATTTAGCATAGAATACAGAAAGTGCTTCACAGAACTTTATTGCTGTCACACAGGAAGGTGGGAAAATCAGAAATCTCATTCCAGAAGTGGAATTGTGTGGTTTAAGACTAGCTGTCCTATGAAGATATGCTCACAATCATTGCTAGAGAGCAAACATTACTTATAAGTTAGAAAAGTAGGGTTCTAGCGGAGACATGTATCCTTTGAGTCCAGAATGCATTGATTCATTTCAGCTGAGGATTTCTGCTTCCCATGAACTGGCCAAGAGACAGACAAGGAAAGCAGTCTAACAGCAACTGTCGGATTTGCTTGAAAAGTCCCTGTATTGTTATGAGTGGCTCAGAATGGCCCACAAAGAGGAAACACAAGAACGTAGAAGAATTAAGCTTGATTTTATAACTTATAACCAATTAAAGCCAAAACCGTATGGGGTTGTTGTTGGTGTGATGTGTGTGTGTGTGTGTGTGTGTGTGTGTGTGTGTGTGTTGTGTGTGGTGTGTTGTTGTGTGTTGTGTGTGTGTGTGTGTGTTGTGGTGTGTGTTGTGTGTGGTGTGTGTGTGTGTGTGTGTGTGTGTGTGTGTGCTGTGTGTGTGTGTGTGTAATAATGTCTATGCAGGTGTTATGAGGTTGCAAAAGCCAGAACTAAACACATGGACCTTTGTGTGTGTTGCCTGTGTGGAAGCAGAGAGAAGATTAGATGCAGCACTCTTTAGTTTCTAAGTAAAGCCCAGGCACAGCACGGGCTAAAAGTGCTCGATTACACTAATCACGCAACTCCACAAACAACAGAAAACTCGAGGCCAACCCTCAGATGACCTGTGATGACCCCTGAGGTTTTAAAGTTTGCTCAGGTAAATCCTAATGGAGCAACAACAATGACCACTACGTAAGCAGTATGACCCATGGTTATCATGTTCATACACTTAAGGGAAAATTTTCTCAGGCTTGACTGAGATTGAGGTAAGGACAGGATGGAAAGATTGGGGAAGCAGAAGCTGTACAATATTGACAATGAAGCCAAGGTGTTTATAGTGCTCATGGAAAAACTTGAATGGGTAGCAACCCTATATCCTGCTAGCCAAAGGCAGGAGGGAAAGCAGATGCTGATCAGGATATAGTGCGAGTGTGAGGTTGAGAGAGCAGAGCGTGCAGGGCAGGACTGTGGGTACCAGCCGTAGGGACGCCCAGACATGATATACAGCAAAGAGGTGGAGTTCAGAGTCTGCGGTGGGCCGAGTAATTTAGATCTTCAGTGCCTATGTTTGGACCAAGAAAATCCACCTTGTTCAGGTGAGGATCACTGAGTCCCAGCTGTGGCTCTGTGCTAAAGAAGGGAACACGTGTGCCATCCCTACTGGCTGTTCAAACTCGGATGGCTGGCAACAGAAAAGCTGAAGCAACCCAACGAAAGCACTGAAATTACTTGAAACTGTTTTGTTCAATAATTCTATGCAGACTTGGTGCTGATCTCAAAAGTCCATGCTGATCTTCTGTAGCATCCCACTTCCTGGGAGAACCTACACTAAGGCACTAACCGAGGAAGGCAAATACACTGATCTATTGGAAGAATGCGAAGCATGATGGCGATCGATCGTGGGATGCAATAGACTTAATAAGCATGTCTACTGGCAGGGACTACACTCTGGGCATCACAGGGGTCAGCTGTGAAGTTTGCAATGAGACGACAATAAGTTGCTTCAAGGTGCTGTGATCAGAGAGTTTTGTGAGTGCTTTAAGATTGGAATGGCATTGAGATCAAATTTGATCAACCCCAGCTGCATCTACTGGTGAAGGGCTGCCTGACGAATGGCCCAAAACACCCGTTACCCCAGGAAATCCAGATAATGTCCAGGAGCATCAGAATGATGCATACTAATAACATGCATGCCATTATGCTGAACTTTGTTAATTAAATTAAAGCCACACACAGCTGAAGCTTGAAGTGATTTATAATAGTTTTCGTTACATAATGATAGTATTGGCATTACAATGTTTGGAACTGATGGATGCTGCAAGACTGAAAAGTCAGAGGAATGTATGCAGTTATGAAATTCACGAAATCTCCATCCAGTAAGCTTGTTAAGATAGTCCTTGAATCAGTGACAGGCGTGACACCCCAAACCGACTTGACAACTTAAAGTGATACAAAGTGGAGTTGTGTATACAGGGACACAGTATGGCGCGTCATTTTAACATTAAGTAGCTTGAGTCTGAGTAACTGGATTAAATATTACACGACTATCACAACATCAATTCTGTAGCAGCGATATCGGCAATTCATTTGCCCAATCCAAAGAACGATTCAGATATCTTAAGATGTCATTAATGACTTTATCCAATTTGTTTGCTTAATGCTGCTATGTGAGCGTCCCGTGGATACTGGTCCAAGACTGACATTTCTCTTTAACTACAAGATTTTTAATTCCAGATACTGCAGAATATGATTAGTCTTGTTTATTAATGGCAAAATAGCTTGGTGCATAGACACAGGGACTACCATATGGCTACTCATGTAAATGTCCAGTGTTGAGCATCATTAGTTTTAAAAAGTAAAAAAAATTAGTTTTTTAAAAACAGTGTTTTAAACCTAAAAGGTTTTTTACTGTCTTCCAAAAATTAACTGAGGGCTAGTAACTGAATTACTCGCAATAAAAGTAATAATTACTACGTAAGTAACTATTGCGTTACTTTTTTGTTGTTTTATATATACATTTATAATATATTTTTTCTTCGTCAGAATAAATATCAAAACTAAAATGAGCACACTGTTTTCATACAAATGACGTTAGAGGTCTGCGGGTGGTTCTCCAACACTATCAGTTCTGTTTGTAAATTTTGGTTTACTTTACCTGTACACAAAACATCTGTCTGAAAGTGGAAGGGAACAGGAAAATCCTTCAGATCTGTGAGTCGTCATCCGATGGCAGAATGAAAACTGTAAAACTATTGACCTGCTAGTCACAGTAACATGAGTGACAAGAAAATCATGGTTAATTTACACGAAGGCTTGGCCACATCAATAATGCTAGAGAAACACTCCTCTAGTTTCCGCTGGAAATTGAACTCAAAATCTTAAAATGGCCCTCTGATCTCTGAGACTGATCACATTGGGGGGGTCACAACAGAGACTGAAAGATAATTTACTGAGGCTTTGTGTTGCATGTCAGTTATGGACAATTTATCTGCAGGGAAGCCTTAATAAGTTCACATCTTTTTTTCTTTAAAGCATCCCTGAACATCAGTCTTTGTTTATTGCTTGGTACTATAAATTACTGTTTTATTATGTTGTACTAGAGTAGTTTGCCTTTCATCTCAACCTTCTCTGGAAATAGGGCTAGTACATAAGGCTTGCTTGCATAAAACAAGGCCGTGAAAGACAATGATGGGTTATACACCAATGATGGTAGGGGTAAAACAATCCACTGACTGATGAATTAAAAGGGAATGTGGGCGCATATAATCCAGCAGAAGGTGCTGAGTAATACAGAATATGATTTTTTCTGGCTCCATACACGCCAAGGGAAGTGATGCGTACACCTTCCAGCCTTCAACCACACTCAAACCTGTTCCAAAATGTAATGTTTTGTATTTTGTGTATATGTTACATATTTAGGCCAGCAGTGCATCTGTCATTTTGTAGCCAAAAAGTTGACTTCAGAAATTCACTGTTCAGACAAAACTTTTTTGTTGGTTGCTGTTTGTTTACTCAGCTGGGGTTTTGGGTTGTTCATCTATCGCTCAGTGGTTGTCTTCAGTGTGTTTCCAAGAGAAACAATATTCAGAGGCACAAGAAGACCATCCTTTTATATGAGGTTTAAAACTTAAAGTAAGTTACAGATACACAACTTTCTGATCAGAAGCAATTCTATCTGGCAAGAAATTCATTGGTACATTTTATTCATTCAACACTAAATAAAAGATATGAATGCGTAGCCTGCAAA
>NC_067134.1:5533581-5666779 GCF_021347895.1 Acanthochromis polyacanthus | reverse complement strand
TCTTCATTTTATGTGTGAACAAAAGAACTCAAAGCGACTGAACTACAGTGACTTCCTGCATTATCAGACCACCCCTGACCAAAGTGCACTTCTTCAATATAACGACTCAATACATGAAGTTTAAAGTTTAACAGCTGTAATGAGCAGCAGCCAGTTCAAAAAGGCGTCTACATTGATGGGTAAAATAAATTCTTCACGCACGTTTAACAGCTTTCTACCAGCATTCCTGTCTTGCATCATTTGCAGTAGCTGCTTTCCACCATCATCATTTTTTATATTCCTTGTAGCTATCAACTATAACAACCAGTTGACTGAAGCAGCTGGTACATGAGACGTCCATTTGGTGTTAACACCCCCCCTTTTTGTGACTCACACAGGATCTGAAGTAGAAAGTCTGAGTTAACAAAGAAACCTGACAACCACCATTAACTCTGACTGAGGCTTTAGTTTTTGTGGAGCCGGTGTACACAAAGTAAGCCTGCTTATACTGAACTTGCTTCATAGCAGCCCTCAGAGGAACAAAGTTAGATTTTTGGTGGCCACGAAAATGTGAGCCACCATTTCTTGATACACACGTGGACAAAATTGTGGTACCCCTCAGTTAAAGAAGGAAAAACCCACAATTCTCACTGAAATCACTTGAAACTCACAAAAGTAACAATAAATAAAAATTTATTGAAAATTAAATAATCAAAACAGCCATTACTTTTGAATTGTTGATTAACATATTATTTAAAAAAAACAAACTAATGAAACAGGCCTGGACAAAAATGATGGTACCTCTATAAAAGATTGAAAACTATTTGACCAGAGTGACATGATTAACTCAGGTGTGTCATTTAATTGACATCACAGGTGTTTCCAAACTCATAATCAGTCAGTCTGCCTATTTAAAGGGAGACAAGTAGTCACCCTGCTGTTTGGTGAAAAGGTGTGTACCACACTGAACATGGACAACAGAAAGCGAAGGAGAGAATTGTCCCAGGACATCCGAAAAAAATGATAGACAAACATCTTAAAGGTAAAGGCTATAAGACCATCTCTAAACAGCTTGAAGTTCCTGTGACAACAGTGGCTCATATTATTCAGAAGTTCAAGACCCACGGGACAGTAGCCAACCTCCCTGGACGTGGCCGCAAGAGGAAAATTGATGACAAATTGAAGAGACGGATCGTTGGAATTGTATCCAAAGAGCCCAGAGCAACCTCCAAAGAAATTAAAGGTGAACTCCAAGGCCAAGGTACATCAGTGTCAGATCGCACCATTCGTCGTTGTTTGAACCAAAGTGGACTTCATGGGAGACGACCAAGGAGGACACCACTGCTGAAAAAAACTCATAAAAAAGCCAGACTGGAATTTGCAAAAATGCATGTTGACAAGCCACAAAGCTTCTGGGAGAATGTCCTTTGGACAGATGAGACCAAACTGGAGCTTTTTGGTAAGGCACATCAACTCTATGTTCATAGACTCAAAACCAAGCATACGAAGAAAAGAACACTGTCCCTACGGTGAAACATGGAGGAGGCTCAGTAATGTTTTGGGGCTGCTTTGCTGGCATCTGGCACAGGGTGTCTTGAAAGTGTGCAAGGTACGATGAAATCTGAAGACTATCAAGGCATTCTGGAGAGAAATGTGCTGCCTAGTGTCAGAAAGCTTGGTCTCAGTCGCAGGTCATGGGTCTTCCAACAGGACAACCATCCAAAACACACAGCCAAAAACACCCAAGAATGGCTGAGAGAAAAGCGTTGGACTATTCTAAAGTGGCCTTCTATGAGCCCAGATCTGAATCCCATTGAACATATGTGGAAGGAGCTGAAACATGCCATTTGGAGAAGACACCCATCAAACCTGAGACAACTGGAGCTGTTTGCTCATGAGGAGTGGGCCAAAATACCTGTTGACAGCTGCAGAACGCTCATTGACAAATACAGAAATCGTTTAATTGCAGTGATTGCCTCAAAAGGTTGTGCAACAAATATTAAGTTATGGGTACCATCATTTTTGTCCAGCCCTATTTCATTAGTTTGTTTTTTTAAATAATGATGTTAATCAACAATTCAAAAGTGATGGCTGATTTTGATTATTTAATTTTCAATAAATTTTTATTTATTGTTACTTTTGTGAGTTTCAAGTGATTTCAGTGAGAATTGTGGGTTTTTCCTTCTTTAACTGAGGGGTACCAACAATTTTGTCCACGTGTGTAGATTTTTGGTGCCACGAAAATGTGACCCACATTTCTAGATATTAGCCATTAAATATTGTCAGCACAGTGACTAGGTTTTTCCTAGAACTAATCCTCTGTCACAGAATCCTGTAACATGACACAATGCTGACATTTCTTATTGCTGGGGGGCTTATTATTGAATACAATCATCTACAAGGCTATATGTATGAACCTCAGTTGCTGAACTCTGAAGGCAAGACAGGGGCTCCAAGAATTATTCCATTTAATTCCTCTGTTTGAAATGAGATAAAAATAAGATACTATTAAAAAATAAAGCAATATACTATTCATACGAACACGTAATTGTGTAATTATGTAGTGCCCTGCCACAATAAATAAGTTCTTCAAATTGGTCATCATAAAACAATACAGCACATCATAAACGGATCTCAGAAGAAACAGCTTGCAGTTACCACATTTTACTTGTGCAAACAAAAGTGTTTCAATTGTACCAGCAAACTTTTTTGTACCTGCTGTCCAAAGTCTTCATCACATAGCCACATGATCACAACTGAGGCTGGATGGAGAAACAGAACACCTCTAAAGAGAAATGCCCGGCCAAGCTCCAAGTTTCTCATCAGACCTAAGGTTATATAGCATTGCTTCCCTCCCACTGTTAAGTCTTTGACTTCACACTGTGTTGTGTGTTACCTGTCAATAAATCATTTTACTTCATTTAAATTCATTCTTACAAATACTTGAAGTTGTCTTTGACTTAATCTAATACAATGTTGCTCTTTCACAGAGAGTAGAAAGATGAAAAACCTACAAGGATGTCTTACATAACACGATGTCATCTAGAATCTGCCTGTGCAACACCCTGCATTTGTTGTGGACTGCCAGTGCTGACTATTTACCAAATCTGTCCTCTCACTGCAAAAGTAGACAAGACATTATTTGACATTTACCATGTTGTGCAGGGACGCCACTGAAGAAGCACCTGTAACACAACACATTGTTGTTGTTGGCCTTGTTAATATATATATTTTAAAATATGATCACGCATACTGTACACAAACACTGTATGCATGAAGATGAATAAAATTACTATACATGTACAACAGCATCATTCATTGAAGTGTAAACAATAACAGTCTGGTGAAATAAAAGAATATTAGCATTAGATTTTTTGGTTAAATGGCCAAATTCTGGTACCTCCACAAAGTAGCATTCATTTCCTTTTGTTAACTGCCTATATTTACTAACTCTACAATATCAGCCAGTCAGTCAGTTTACCATGTCTAAGGGAAATATTAACATCAGATCCAATGTGGGATAGTACTCCTTGTGCTGCAGAGTGACCACCTGACCCAGATGATAGGTTTCTAGAACAACTGCAAATGAAAGTAGAAAGACTAAGTCCTTACACTGTTGGAAGAATTTTGTTCAAATCTAACACAAATAACTCTGCACTTTAAATACTATAGACTGGCTCATTAGAAAATAAAAAGCTGTTTGCTGAAACTTACTTTGTCTTCTGTCCTTCTAATGATCTTTGAAAAAGGAAAGCTCCCTGTATTGGATCTCTCGGTGCACTCATCACATTGTTCTCCTAAATAGATCAAAATTAGAACAGTTGAGAGGTACTGTTGTGAGTCAATGTCAACACTCATGATTTGTTCATGTTGACCATTGTTTTGATGCTATTTAACAGAGGGGACTAGAGCAACACTGTAACAGGCTTGATTTTCTTTTTATGCACGGCCTTATAGTAGTACATGACCAAACCCTCACTGAATGATTCAGACACCTTAACAGCAATGTAATGTGGTATGGAAACTCAATAGAATCTAACTGTACAATACATCCAAATGGAAACAAACGACAAATGACACTGCAACAATGTCTCAGTATTGAAATAATACAAACATTGCTCTATAAGATAACTTTCACTGACTCAGCAAATAGTCAGACATAATTGGATTGACATTAAAACATGTTCTACATATTGATTAAAGATAATACTACACTTGTTTTTTATGAATCAATACATGCCCTGTTCAGTTTCACTCAGAAATGTCCAGTCTGTCTTCTTTCACCCTTTCCACATCATAGCATAAAGACTCTGCATGACATCAGAGTCACAGGAGTAAATTTTATTGACCAGTCATCTTCTATGAGAGCATTAGAAATTAAAATGCTTCCATTTTGAAATCAGCATGTCAGTTGCAACATCACAAAGCAACATCATGCTGTGTAAACATGTTTTTTGTCACCTATAGCACTTGGTTAAGTGTATTAAAATTCAAATTATAGTCACTACTCTGGACTAATTTTGAATGATATTTTTTCAATACATACCCTCATTCTGTGATTGAACCAGTTGTCCTCTAGGGGACAAATGGCACAAAGACAGACAAAAAAAATGATCGGAATTAGATAAAAACATGACCAAAATTAGCCTCAAAATGACCAGATTGATCCAGAAATCTTTACTAACATTCATCACGGTCCAAATTTATTCTATTCAACATTCTGAAGGTTTTACACAGAGGTTTGTTCATAGATCATTTACTGTCTGATTGATACATTTATTTTCTAAAGACATGCTGAAATGCACAAATTGATCCAATAAGATGGAAAATGACCAAAATTGAACAAAAACAACCTTAAAGTGATGGAAAATGACTAAAATGAGAGATAAAATAAGCAACTCAGAGCAAAAATGAGATGAAAACTGAAACAGAAATGGCCACTGAGTCACAGAATGATGAAATAGACGTGAACTGACCAAAAGAACTAACAAGATGAACAATTTTAAACAGAAACAAACCTAAAAACACACAAAATGACCAAAATGGAAGAAAAATAACATGAAAAGATGCAAAATGTTTAAAACCAGACAGAAAGACGTAAACTGAACAAAACAAAACACATAATGACACAAATGAGACACAAAATGATCCAGAAATCTTCTCTTACAGTCATGAAACCGTCCACATTTATTCTATTCAACATTCTGAGGGTTTTTATAGAGAGCGTCGTTTTGTTTACTGTCTGTGGACCTGGAAGGAGCAGCTTCATATCTGGAAAAAAGATTCACAATCAACGGTTTGTTTAACAGAAGAGATCATCTTAGTTCAAAGTGGCACCAAATCCATGTCATGTTTGGGTCGTATGTTGGCCTTTAACTTTGAGCAGGTGTGTTATTATTTACAGTGTTTATGGTAGAATGTGGCCGTTTTAATGGCAGATCACATGGAAGTAACATGAGCCAGTTTGAAATAGTGAGTTATGCAGAAGAACAACATAAAGAAGAAATTCAAAGTTTTTAATCAGTAAATATGTTAGATTATATTTTTAATCTATTTTGTGTACTTGTTGATGAAAAACGTTTGATAAAAGAAACCTTAATAATGTTGCCTTTTAATGTTTTAACCCTCCTGTTGTACTCATTTACAGGCAACAAAAAAAAAAAACATTGTTTCCTTGTCTTTTAAAAAAAAAAAATCAAAAAATTCAGCCAAAAAAATTCCCCAAATTTCTGAAAATTTGCAAAACCTTCAGGAAGAAAATTCCAGTAATTTCTTAAGGTTTCTTTTCAAAAAAATCCCCCAAATTTGGAAAGAAAATTTGTTGTAAATATTTTCCAAAAAAAGAGTAAAAATCTTCCAAAAAAAATCCTAAAAATATCTAAAGAGATTACATATATTTCAGTAAAACGTCTAATATTTTCTTTACAAACATTCACATAAAAATCAACCAAAATCCCTTCTTTAGAAATATTTTTAATTTTTCTTTATTTCCACCTAAAAATGTTCAAAGATTTCCCAAAAATGTTGAAAACGTGGACATCAGAAGTTTCACTGTGAAAATATATATTTTTTCCCTCATTTTCAAACTTTAAAACAATTCAATTTTGAAAAAAAAAAAAAAAACATTGAAAAAGCCACTATCGACAGACACATACACCCTCTGTCAAATGTTTTAGGACACTTTCTCATTCAAATCAATTAGTACCTGTCCTAAAACGTTTGACAGGGGGTGTATATGTGGTCATGGTTCCATGATGCCAATGTCATGGTAATGACTGGATGCAGCTAATTTACAAAGAAGTGATTCTAAACTACATGTCAGCTTTCAAAGATTCTACTTTTCATCTAACAATTTATGTTTTTGTATTTCAACTCACACATAATCTGAGATTATTTGATCTACTTGTTCAATATTAGAGATTCTTCATCATTGTCCTGAGAGAGAGAGAGATAGATGATAGATAGATATGAATCCTAAGGCCAGTAATCTCCTAAATTAATTATGCTTAATCATCAGAGAATCACTGAACCAGCTCTGCATCTAACGGGTTCCTGCAGCCCAGAGGGATCTGAGGAATGATTAAGCTGGTAATTGAAGAAATTTGCCCTGCTGCTCACTGCCTCCATCCATCCAGACGTCTATCCCTCTACCACTGATAATTCATTTAACTGAGTAACCACTTTGAATGGTTTCATTAATTTACCAGTCACGTCTGTTAACTACAGCTTTCCTCTTAATGGATTTTGCAACGAAGCAACGAAGACACTAAACAAGAAATTAGAGCTGAATTCTGTGAAGCCGGATCTCAAGGACTTTAAGTTTGTGGAGGACTTCATGAACTTTTACTGAATCCTGCATGGAGAAATCTTCTTGGCAGGGGTTCAGTCTGTGTCCAGTGTGCATACGCTGGTGTCGTTGTAGGGTTCCCTGTTGGTTGGACGTTGGTCCAGACTGGTCAAAGCAGCACTGTTCACCATTGGAAGAGTGCTGACAAGTCTGAGAGTTTTGTCCATCTGTTCCATTCTAATTGGAAAACAAACACACAAACACACAAACACAGAGAACGTCAGTGTTTCCGGCAGCACTGAAGAACTGATGCCTTGCCTGAGATAGAGAGCACCCCAAATGACATCTGAAGACACTTACCTGTTGGAATTTAACATTCAGTTGTCTGATTATGTCACAATTCTTAATCTAACCTACATCCCCAGATTAACCTGGACCAGATTTCTGTGTCAAAACGAATATAGGTTAGACTGAACGATAGCTGATAATGTGTTAACAGAAATCAACTGACCACAGTTGTTCAAAACAGTTTTGAAACAATTTTGCAGCAATAGCCAAAATTATCCAATACATAATTGTGTGTACACTGTGACTGAGACCAGTCTTTACATACCTCATTGTGACACTGATTGAATGTTTCTTTCTGGTGTGGATCTGCTGGTGTTGTTTCAGGGAACCCAAAGTTGTAAAAGTCTTCTTACACTCGTCACATCTGTATGGTCTCTCCCCAGTGTGGACACGTTGGTGAACTTTGAGGTTTCCAATGTAGCTGTAGCGTTTCCCACACTGGTCACAAATGTATGGTTTAACCCCAGTGTGGGTCACTTCATGAGCTTTTAACTGTGAGTATCGTACAAATAGTTTGCCACAGTGATCACATACGTGCACATCATGTCCAGTGTGGATGCGCTGGTGACATTTTAAGCTGTGTTGGTAGTTGAAAGTTTTTTCACAGGAGTCACAGTGGTACCGCTTTCTACCAGAATGGGGGCATTGATGGATCAACAACTGTTCATGTTGAGTAAAGGTTTTCACACACTGATCACAGTTAAATGGTTTCACTCCACTGTGAATGAGTTGATGACTTTTTAACTGAAACTTCCGAGTAAAAGCCTTTCCACACTGATCACAGCTGAACAATTTCACTCCACTGTGAATGAGTTGATGATTTGCTAGATTACTCTTCTTCGTAAAAGCCTTTCCACACTGAATACAGTTGAATGGTTTAACTCCACTGTGAATGAGTTGATGACTTGCTAGAGTACTCTTGTGAGTAAAAGCCTTTCCACACTGATCACAGTTGAATGGTTTCACTCCACTGTGAATGAGTTGATGACTTTTTAATTGACACTTCCGAGTAAAAGCCTTTCCACACTGATCACAGCTGAACAATTTCACTCTGCTGTGAATGAGTTGATGTTTTGCCAGATCACTCTTCTGAGTAAAAGCCTTTCCACACTGATCACAGCTGAATGGTTTAACTCCAATGTGAATGAGTTGATGACTTGCTAGAGTACTCTTGTGAGTAAAAGCCTTTCCACACTGATCACAGTTAAATGGTTTAACTCCACTGTGATTGAGTTGATGATGTGTTAGACTATTCCTGTGAGTAAAAGCCTTTCCACACTGATCACAGCTGAATGGTTTAACTCCACTGTGAATGAGTTGATGTCTTGTTAGAGTACTCTTCTGAGTAAAAGCCTTTCCACACTGATCACAGCCGAACAATTTAACTTCACTGTGAATGAGTTGATGTGTTGCTAGATTACTCTTCTGAGTAAAAGCCTTTCCACACTGATCACAGTTGAATGGTTTAACTCCACTGTGAATGAGTTGATGGCTTTTTAAGTGACTCTTGTGAGTAAAAGGCTTTCCACACTGATCACAGCTGAATGGTTTCACTCCACTGTGAATGAGTTGATGATGTGTTAGACTATTCTTGTGAGTAAAAGCCTTTCCACACTGATCACAGCTGAATGGTTTGTCTACAGTGTGAATACGTTTGTGAATTCTGAGCTTTGTTGCTGTGATAAAAGTCTTGCCACATTGCTCACAACTGAGTGATTCATCTCTTTTTGCTGTTGTTGCCGAACCATCCTTATCCTCCTCAGGGCTCCGACATCTCACTCCATTGCTGTGTTTACATTTCTGTAGCAAAAGACAAAGATAAAAACAGAGGCAGTGATGGAAGAGCAATCATGAAAAAATTTGACCTAAAAGTCTCAATTCCATGTCGGGCTGAACGATTTATCGTTTTCTGATCAAAACCGCAATTTCTGAAAGCGCGATCATGTGATCGTCAAAGCGCCGTTTTTTTTGCAGTGCCCCTGACTGACCCAGGATCTGTTGTGTTGACTATTTTGCGGCACATGCCCCTACGGCCAAGCTGACCAATCAGAAGCGACATGCTCCTCGTGGACAGGTCACGCTAACCAATCAGTATTAACCTGCTCCTCGTGTTTTGAAATGGCGTCAGCGGAACCAGAAGCGGAGTTAATCCCCAAGAAAAGCGGCACAGCGGTCATTTGGGAGTATTTCGGTTACGAGGCTGCAGACATTCACCAGAAACAGGTACTGCGCAAAGTTTGCCGCTCTAAAGTTGCCACATCAGGCGGAAACACGACCAACTTATATCGGCACTTGAAAAATCATCACCGACATTTGCATGAGGAGTGCATGACGAAAAAGTCTAGTGAGAAGTCTGGCGAAAGTGATTCTCAAGCCCACTGCAGCGAACAGACTACAATTACAGCATCCTTTGCCAGTGTAACTCCCTATGAGAAGAACAGTGAAAGGCAGCGGGAGATAAAGACCGCCATAACACACTACATCGCCAAAGATATGGTGCCTGTTAACACAGTCACCAAAGACGGATTTAAAAACCTCCTCCGCACACTGGACAGAAAGTATGTGATCCCCTCCCGCAGCTACTTCAACCGGGTTGCCATCCCACAGCTGTACACAGAGTGTAAAGAGAAAGTGGACGCAGAGCTGCAAAACGTGGAGTATTTCGCCTCAACTACAGATATGTGGTCAAGCAGAACGACCGAACCGTTTCTGAGTTTGACTGTGCATTTCGTAAATGACAAGTTCGAGTTGAAAAGTCACTGCCTGCAGACGGGATACTTTCCCACAGACCACACCGGAGAGAATATTGCCCTGGGACTGAGAGTGTCTGTCCTTACGTGCGTCACCACAGACAATGCCACAATCATCATCAAAGCGGTGGAACTTAATAAATGGACCAGACTTCAATGTTTTGGACACAGGCTGCATCTTGCAATTGGTGAGTAGGTGTGTGTGTGTGTGTGTGGGGGGGTGTTTATTGATTTATTTATACGGATTTAATGTGATGTTTTTTTTTTTAACTGTCTTCAGCATATCAATCAATCAATGTTTGTTTATAGCACAGTTCATACAAATTAGATTGCAGCTCAAAGTACTTTAAATCAAAACAAAAAGTGTAGTCAGTTCAGTAGTTTACCGCTTAAAGTTTTTCTTTGAAGCCCTTACAAATGCCTTGTCTGAATAATTAATAATTGTAAGAGGTTATTTTTCCTTAGTATAAGATGAAAAATAACAAACATAGCATCCTACCTTTAGAAACGTTATGGCAGAGTTCACATCGAGGCTGCTATATTAATCAGTATCAGTCAGATTAAATATACTCACACGCAAAAGAAACGCAAGTTTCTTTTACCCGATGAAAAATTAAATTTGGTTTCCCAAAACAAAAATGCATTTGGTACTTTGTGGTGCATGGTGTGTTCTTAACATTTTCTGTTGCGTTTTGTAAGGTTGGTGTGAAAACGGAAAACGAATCGTCGCAATACACCAATGCATTGATGATGTGGACATGATTCACACTTTGCACGTGCAATTGAATATGCACGATTTATCGACACCTTCAGTGGGTATAAATTTCATTCAAGATCATAGGCATTTCACTTGCTGTTTAACTATGCCACGCTTAAACCAAATTGAGAGGAACCAAGCCATCAGACGTCTGCAAGCTGAAGAGTCTGTCTGAGACATTGCCCGTCACTTTAATGTCAACATCACCACCATTTACCGTCTCCAGCGTCGATACAACACCACACAGAGCACCGATGACCTTCCCCGAAGCGGACAGACTCTCCAGCTTGCAGACGTCCGATGGCTTGGTTCCTCTCAATTTGGTTTAAGCGTGGCATAGTTAAACAGCAAGTGAAATGCCTATGATCTTGAATGAAATTTATACCCACTGAAGGTGTCGATAAATCGTGCATATTTGATTGCACGTGCAAAGTGTGAATCATGTCCACATCATCAATGCATTGGTGTATTGCGACGATTCGTTTTCCGTTTTCACACCAACCTTACAAAAAGCAACAGAAAATGTTAAGAACACACCGTGCACCACAAAGTACCAAATGCATTTTTGTTTTGGGAAACCAAATTTAATTTTTCATCGGGTAAAAGAAACTTGCGTTTCTTTTGCGTGTGAGTATATATTATTAGCATTAATTTAAATATTAGATTGATCTCTGTATCCTTGGCTGTATTGATTGTGCTTTCATTATAACTATCTTCACAACAAAATAGACACAAGGATGCTCTTAAAAATTAAAAAGAGGCTTAGCTTTAATAAATTTATTTTCAACAAATAGGGGGCTGTATAAAGATTGATTGAATCTATTTTCTACAGAGACAAATGCAATTTTAGTCCCTTTGTGTCTGGATGGATACATTCTTGAATGTATGTATGGATATATACAAACATATGTATTTGTATGCTTACCTGTGCATCTATAAAATGAAGAATTTGTCCTCAGCCTGCTCTGTTGTAAAGTGCCTCAAGATAACAGTTGTTATGAACTGGCACTACACAAATTAACATTGATTTATAAATGGGTTATGTGTTTTTAATTATTAATTTCCGTACTGTTGTCTATAATATGATTTTCTTGGATTTACTTTGTTCTTTTGCTAGAAAATCTGCCTTGGAAAGTTTACCATCATTATCATTTCATCTGCAACCTGTAATACTCATTTGCTGTTTTTGTTCTTTTTGTTGTTTGTCCAGAAAATGCTGTTAAAGATGATGCAAGAGTTAAACGAGCAACAGGACTTTGCAAACAGATGGTTGGTGTCTTCTCTCATAGCTGGAAAAAGAAGACAGCGTTGAAAAAGGCACAGCAAGAATTACATTTACCTGAGCACTCACTGATTACAGAGTGGCCAACAAGATGGGGTTCAAGGCAAAAAATGATTGGGAGGGTGTTGGAGCAGAGCAAGGCATTGTCTCAGGTTCTGACTGAAGACAAGAAGATGCGTCACCTGGTCCCCACTTGGCAGGACATAGATGTCCTTGAATCCATAAACAGTGCCCTTGGTCCTCTTCAGGAGTTCACAGATGCTCTGTCTGGTGAAGCCTACGTAAGCGTGTCATACCTGAAGCCAGTCCTCCATCTCCTGAGAACATCAATCCTGACTGAAAAGGATGAGGACACTGATCTTACCAAGGAAATAAAGTCAAGTGCTCTTGCTTACACTGAAGATAAATACAGCGACCCAGCCACACAGGAGCTACTGGACATTACTTTGTTCCTTAATCCTAGATTCAAGACTGACTACATAAGAGCAGAGAATGTCCCAAAGATCAAAGACAGAGTGAAGACTGAAATGGAAGAGGTGGCACGAAAGGTAACTTGTTTTTCCCTGTGTAGTTTAGTAATACAAAATGCCACATCAAGACAAGTGACATTTTTATTACACTGATTGGCATTTTTCTGTTTAGATACCATATCAAGTTGTCAATAATCACATCAGACTGCAAAACTTTGACAACACTTTCTCTGTGTTTTGCAGGAAAAGAGGGCTCATGTCAGCACCACAGATGCCATGTCCCAGGGTGCAACAGAGGCAGCGCCATTCACCACAGGAAAGGGAAAGCGGTCACTTAGCAGCTTCTTCAAGAGCAAGGCTGTCCCTCCATCTTCCACTTTGCAGTTGGAGGATGCCATTAAAGCTGAACTGGACAACTACCTGATGACTCCAACTATCGATGGAGAAGAAGATCCACTGGTCTGGTGGAGAATGCACAATGTTAATTTTCCATGGCTGTGCAAACTGGCTCGTAAATTCCTGTGCATACCAGCCACCAGTTCGCCGTCAGAGAGGCTGTTTAGTGCGAGTGGCAATGTTGTCACATGTCAACGCTCATGTCTGAAACCATCAAAGGTTGACATGCTGGTTTTCTTGACCAAAAATCTGTAAAGAGTGATGTAGAGATGTCAAGGAAGCAAGTGTTATTGTCATTTTTTGTCATACTTGTTGGTATTACTTTACACATTGTGAATAATGCATTGAAGCATAATTTGAAGAAAATCGCAAATCGAATTAAAATCGCAATATCTGCTGGAAAAATCGTGATCAGATTTTTTCCTGAAATCGTTCAGCCCTAATTCCATGGAGTTGGACATGAGGCTGAAACAAGATCAAGAATCTGCAGACATGCTAGCAGCTTTGTCATTACAAACCTAGAAATGTGTCAACAGCACGCTCACAATGTCAACAAAACTATTTTCACAGGCCGATAGTTTTCAGCTTTCTGCACGGTAGTTTTAGAATATTGGGTAGTAAAATCTGTCGATCACCGTTAAAAGCAAAGCAGAGCTGGGACTGATGGGATTGTACCACCAGGATCTCTTGAACCCCAGACTTTCCGTTAAGTTACATTACTGGAGAAATGTACAATATGAAAAGCATACAACATCAATGTCCAGATTTAGGTCTTAATGGCAGCAGGGTCAGTTCAGACCACCAACACTTTCTAGTTTCTCCTAGGGGATCAGATGTTGATACCAGTCCAGAAAAGATCTGCAATTCTGCCACTGAATTCTGGATTTGACGCGAACGACCCGGGCAATTTGTTGTGCAGCAGTTACACAAGCGTTCACCATCAAACAACAAAAGCAACAAAACAGTAAAACAGTTAACCCTTTAAGCTTCAGTCAATTCCAGCCGTTTTCAGTACAAAAAAAAATCGCTAATATTCTATTTTTAAATAAAAAAAATGACGAAAAATACAGGGAATATTGGACGCACATCGCGAGGTGCATTTCCTTGAAAACGACCGATTCGTGGATTTTATACCGACTTCAGGACATGTTTTGGACAAAATAGTTTACTGGCTTGTGTTGTCTGGATGTAAAAGGTTGGATTATGGCCGTTTTTTGTGGAATCTTTTTTTCTGTGTGTAATAATGAACCCGGAAATGTGAGTCGCGCTGTGTGCGTTGAAGCCGTGTATAGAGAACGGATGGATGAATATTTGTTTTTGTCGGACAAATGTGTTTTTCTCACCCGCTGTGGTAATCACATCTGAAAGTGGTTTATACCGGCGGATTCATGAGAATCTAAGCTTTCCATCGGCGTGTAGTGTTTGTATAATCGGGTTTGCAGCCGTCGGACATTCTTGAAATTCCTATGCAAATTAGTAGGTGTACCACCGGCGGTACACCTACGACGCACTGAAGCGTAAAGGGTTAAAGGAATAGCAACAACTTAAGGAAATGCTTCAAAAATGTAAAAAAAAAAACAAAAAACAAAAAAAAACAGTAAAACAATTACAAGCAAAATAAAAGCCATTTCAAGAAAAATCAAACAAAACATAAGATAGACAGGGACATCGGCAGCAATCTTGGTCATTTAGTCAGACGTGGTAAAAGTTTTCAATAAACGGCCACCGATGTAATCAGGTAGAGGACTTTTCTTTGGTCTGCACTGTTTGAGACACCAGATTACATTGCCCACATCAAGAAAGGGATTCTGTGGAGAGGCTGACATTAGACAGTTTTTAGTCTCAGCATGTTTAGCCCAAAAATCATGGGAGTCAAACCTGACATAAAAACTGTTTAGACTTTGAGCCAGCTCTAAATCAGAATTATAACCGCTGAGCTGAACTCTCTCATTGACACATTAATTAGTCCCAGCCTCACATAAGGAGCATGTTTAGCCTACACGCGTCGCAAAAGAGCAGCTACACTATGCGGTGAACATGCAGTCATTTTTACTGAACACACATTCTGTCTGTCTCTCTCTCTCTCTCTCTCCGTCTGTCTGCTTTCTCTGTCTTTCTGTCTGTCAGCTCAGTCTGTCTACTCTCTCTCTTATTTGGACACAGACACCTGTTACATGTAAAGTCTGCCTTGTTCTAAATATAATCTACCTGGTTAGCCCTGATGTGCCATTTGGAGGGCAGATTAATGGTTAATGTATCTTTTCACTGCAGGTTTGCAGGGTTGTTACCTTTGTTTTGGTTTTATGTTGTGGAAAAACTGCTATTGAAGAAGGTTTAGAAATTGGTAAACCTTAAGTTACATGTTTGGTTACAGTCATTCAGTATGTCTAATATTTTGATATTAAACCTCAGGGACAGTCTAAAAGAATATTTTAAAAAAGAAAATGCTTGAAACCTGAAACTTCTGGGTTCAACTGTCTGAATTTCTTGAGAAGGAAAAGGCTGGTAAACTCACAATGCTCAAAAGTATTATTCTCTACCAAAGAAAATGCTGCTCTTTACCTTCCTGAACAACTTGCTTGAAAAACAAGACTTTTCTTCTGTTACTTATCTTCATCACCATGCAAGACATTTTCAGAAAGTATGATCAGCAGCTAGTTCAGCCTCAAACAAAAAACAAGCAGCTTCCTAGCAGTCCACCATTATATCCTCAGTACAGCTGCTTCTGCAGAGCTACATCTCTCCAGCCAACGTCACCTGGCTTTGGTCGGCCCATCTAACCAACTGGAGCAACTTTAGACATTTTAAACAACAAATGAATGATAATAATGTTACAGTGGTACGTTTCTCACTTTTTGTGAAGAATCCATGTTTCCTCCGTTGTTGAGCTCAGACTAAATGGCTGCCAACATTCCTCTGCTCCTCCGTCAGACTCTCCTCCTCCTGCCAATCACCTGTCACATCAAACACATCTTCATTAGGATACCACTCTATACACAAGTGTCAGAATGTCCCATATGTTCATCAGCCAACACAGAGGACACATTTCAACTCAATACTTCACTTTTAGCTCTTTTCAGTTTCACCTAAAACTGATACAAATGAACTTAAACTGTTAAAAATAAGGAACATAGACAGAAAACAGACATGGAAAAAGAGAATAAAGAGAACATAAAGATGCTACTGCAGGTGATTCAAGACAGGAATGCTGGTAGAAAACTGTTCATGCTGTAAGTTAGTGAATGTATTTTACTGCTCAGTGTTCTGTTTAAAGGCAGCTCTCACTCTCTGTTCTTTGCACTCTCCCATAGTGTCAAGTATCCTCCCACTTTCAATGACAGGTGATTCTCAGTGATAATTTTTCTCACAGTTTCTGCAGTTTCCCCACTTGAAAAATGATGTTTCATCTACTCAGGGTTTGAGCAGGACTCCACTCATCAATCAGACAGTTGCTTTCTTTCTTTTCCCTCTTTTATTTTGCAGTGGTCACAAATTCATGAGATACAGAGGTGGCAACTTCCACAAGTCCATACGTTTAGTTGATAGATTAAGGTGAAAAACCTTTAAACAGAACACTAAAGGACAATGTTCGCATTACTGCATTCAGCAAATAGTAACAACCATTCCTCATGGACATTTTCACCACATTGGCAAATGCTACTCCACTCAGTTTATGTTTGTCAACCTCAACACCACATAAACTGAAGCGACAAATCATGGCATGAGCAATATTCAACCCAATACTTTACCACACATGAATTTATCTGCATTTTAAAGAGTTAATTTTAAATCACAGTTTAACAAATTACTCTGAGCATTTTTATCAAAAAATGTTTTAACCATTTTATACATTTACTTCATGGTTTTAAAATTATTTAAAGTGCATAAAGTGATTTTAAAGTGCAATCCTTTCCAGATCCAATGGGGAGTGCCAGTGTTTACAAACAGTGACGTCACGAAGTCACATGATTCCCACGCCGGTTGGCAAAAGGAACCAGAGGAACAATGGCTGACGATAGCAATGCGAGCTATCCTTCCATGGAATTGTCCGATTATGCTCAATCCTTATCACCTGAGGCCCGACAAAGATATGTGAGTAAGCTGAGATATCAGGGAAACGGTAAAACCTTGCCAGATCCCTACAATTTGAAGACTGAGTGGGTTGAAGATCCGTCATTGTGGCCGGACATTACCTTCACCGACACTTATTTTTACCTGATTGACACCCCTGGGCAGTTCACCCTGTTAATCTTCAACAAGCTGTCAAAGAAACGTCAAGAAGTTGCTGTATTTTGTGTCTGCAGTATGGCTTCTATGTAACAGTAACAGACGCACAGCATTGGTGATCGAAAATAGGACAATTCTAAAAAACGATCGCCAGACGCATACAGAAACAAATATGGTTACAAATATGAGGCTGCTGGCTTAAGGAGACGTTATTGAATATGCTTCATTAGACTTTAGTATACTTTCATCACCTAAAAAACGATCGGTAACACATGACAACACTGAACCAAACCCAAAGTGCAGAGATCGCTTCACGCGAAGGATGCAACACTAAATCAGTATCTTTTGGTAAATATGCTCAAAGTTGGACATACTAAACATGCTAAACTGTTGAATAGTTTACCTGAAGAAAAGTGGGAGCCACAAACACGATCTCTGCTGCTTACTGGGGTCCACTTTTTCCGGCTGCCATCTTCTCTCTCCTGAAATCGGTGCATTTTCATTCACGAAAAGCAATAAATTTACGTATTTGCTCCAAACACGATACTGTTATCGTTGCAAGCCGTTATGCTAATGCTGGTTCTTGCCAACCGGTAGCCATTTTGTACCACGTGACCGTAACAAATGACAACAAGCTGGCACTGCCCTTAAATACACAAAAACCCGCCATTACAAACAGGATGAATTCACTGGTCTTAGCTGGAACCCTCTAGTTACCACCAATTAGCCTGCAATCTTATTTTCAACTGAATAATTACAAAACACACAGCAATTATTGGTAAGTTGACAGCAAGCCGCTCGCGGCTGATGCCGATCTCCGTGGCTAATGCTAATGCTAACACATACTGCAGTGGCACACATCGGCAGCTTAAACAGTCTTTTAGAGTCTCCACAATTCTGCTCTTACCGGCTGCAACCCGGATTTTGGAGATGAACGCAATCCTGCACAGTTTGCCGCAGATCTTGATGCTTTCCCAACAGAAACTCACGACCACTTTGTTTGAACGCGGTCATTCATTCTCAGTTCCTCCTCAGTGCTGCGTGTGTCCCCTTTTTTGCCGCCGGTGGCAAACCTGCAGCCGCAGATTGTTTCCGCCCCAGCTGAGTGTAGGACCTGTGCGTAAATGCTTCTCCTTTGAGTTTTCAGCTCCTTCCAGTTTGACTTGACACATAGACTGCTTTGCACTCTGTGTCACCTGTACCTTCAGAGCTCTGAATAAAAGAACAAAAGATTTATTGCAAAGAACAAAAAGGTTTTGCCTCCACAGCAGCTTGTTATGAAAATGATTGTATTTGATGATTGAATGTTCTTATTCATTGTAATACTGTGTGATGTGTGCTAAAAGAGGAACAAGGACACGAGCTATCATCAATATTATTTCATCTTACATGTCTAATTAAAAATATGACATTATATAAATATGCACAACTGTTCAAAAGTTTGAGGTCACTTAGAAATATCCTTTTTCTTGAAATCAGTTTTTCCTGCAGATAAATCAGATTGGTTTGACAAATGAAATGAAGCAGTTCATTATTATTATTGTAATTATTATTATTATAACCTTTATTTAACCAGGTTTGTCCCATTGAGATCCAAGATCTGTTTTACAAGAGAGACCTGGCCAAGATTGGCAGCACATAAAGTTTCAACCCGTTACAAATACAGTTAAATATACAAATGACATACAATTTACAATTGGATTTTAAAAAATTTGGTTCAAAGAGTTGAAAAGGATTAGTCCAACATTTCAGTTAAATTGGACATTTGCACTCCTGAAGCCTGGGTGTAATGGAGTTTATCATAGACTTAAAAACATCCAGAGATACCAAACTTTGGAGTTTGAGCTCTGATTGCAAAGTGTTCCATGTAGTTGGAGCAGAAAATCTAAAAGCTTTCTTCCCCATTTCTGTTCTGACCTTAGGAACAGTAAAATGTAAAAAGTCCTGAGATCGGAGACTGTAGGACCTATTAGATGGAATTAAAAGGAGTGATAAATAAGATGGAGTCATCTGAAGAATGGCCTTGTAAATCAGCACAGACCAATGGCCAAGCCGGCACACATAATGAAGGCCAATTTACTTTACCGTATAAGACACAATGATGAGTTGAAACTCCACAGTTTGTCATAAACCTCAGAGCACCATGATACACACAATCCAGCATGTGGAGGCATTGATCGGAGGCATTCATATACAACACATCACCATAATCAATAATCGGAAGAAAAGTTGACTCTACCAGTTTCTGTTTCACTCTAAAGGAAGAGCAAGACTTATTTCTAAAAAAAAATCCAAGTAAAAGCTTCAGTCTCTTTACAGTGTATTTAATATGTGCCTTAAAGGACAGGTTTAAATTCTGAGGTTCAGACCCTCCAGTATTACTGATCATAGAGGGAAACTAACATGTTTGAAATATGAAGGCTTAGAGCCAACAGTGTTAGAAATGATGGAGAATAATCAGATTCATTTAAATATTAGTATTAAAACTATCACAAATAGGAATAAAATGACCAAGAAATGGATAACGTGACCAGAAATCTGCATAAAATGACCAAAAGTATTAGATAAAACTACCACAAATATTTAAAAAATGACAAAAATATGAGATAAAACTACCACAAAGATTTAAAAAATGACTGAAATATGCCTCATAACCGCAACAAATATGAAAAATTACAAAAATATGACTCAAAACTATCACAAATATCGTTAATCTTGGTTTATTTGTTGAAGATGTATCAGTATTGTTATTGGTTGTTGCTAGAGGTACAGACCCGTACCCGTAGCCTGTGGACTACGGATACGGCACTTGCCATTTGCCAATCAGATACGCGAGATCTGGTCACGTGACTCCCGGTAGACGCTCGCTGTACGGACCCGTAGCATCGGTACGACAGGTACGGACCCTAAACCTGACCCTAACACTAACCCTAACCTTAACCTTTTCTTACCTTTCAACAGTTTGCAGTGGTTAGCAGCTTCTTGACTCGCGAGACTCGCGTACGGGTCCGTATCTGTCTGGCAAATGGAAAGTGCCGTACCCGTAGCCTGTGGGCTACGGATACGGACCCGTATCCATAGACACGACCATTGTTATTGATTATTGATGGTTGCAGGGACAGAGGTTTGTGTGTGAGTCTCTGCTGCCATCTAGTGGTGGATCAACAACATGACTTTTCCCAGATTGAATCCCAGAGAGTCCTGACTTGTTAGTTGGATCAGAGAGACTTCCAGTAAGATGGAGCTCTGAGCAGCAACACTTTCCTGAAATCGTCAAACGCTCCCTCAGAGTTTGTTTCATCTGAAGTTTAGTCTAAATAAATGAAGTGTAGGACTTTGAACAGAAAGGACACTCATTTTCTCTTCCTTTGTGGATGTTTGGATCACCACTACTCATTGGTACCAGGAAGAAAATCCTAGAAGCTGTCAATCTGCTCACAGACAGGTTTGATATCCAGGAAAAACACATGGAAGAGCTGAGCAGAAAAATGGAGGAAAAGTGCAGCCTGGTAGCAGTGATGAGAGAGGAGGTTACCGAATACAAGAAGAAAAGAGTGGAGCTGGAAGAACAGGTGGGAAAAGTGCAGAAAGAAGTGAAGACGCTGACTGAGAAATGACACCAACAAGAAACTCTATTAGAAGAGAATTTAGAAGCAAACACCAACTGGTCATATTTTAGTGAATTGTGTTCCTGACCAATGGTTGGATAGACTCCCTACCAAACATGTGGAGCACAAATACAATCAGAACATCAAAACATTTGGCACAAATGGAGACATAATGATCCTCATTTCAGACGGTTTTCATGGATCAGGCCTCAAGGAAGCTGTAAATCAAGAACAGATCTGTGGCTGACAACTCTAGAAATGTTCAAATGTGTCTGTCAGACTGAAATGTGAGCGGCTCCTACTACTGATCCCTGTGGAATTACTGTTCCATTAATGCCTGAAACAGGAAGAACATTTAGACAGAAATACTGGAAATTCAACTCTGGTTTCTGAAAAGATGAGCAGGACTGTAGTATGGAGAGAAAAATCTGATCTTCAGTTCACCCTCGTGTCATCCTGAGGCTCAGCTTGATCTGTTCAAAAGTTTGAAAATGTAGAGAAAAAAATAAATATTTTCACAGTGAAACTTCTGATGTCCACATTTTAACATTTTTGGGGAATTTTTGAACATTTTTGAGTGGAAAAAATGGAAAAAATTAGAACTTTCACATAAAAATCAACCAAAATCCAGTAATTTCTCTGGATTTTGGTTGATTTTTATGTGAATGTTCTTAAAGAAAATATCAGAAGTTTTTCTGATAAATATGGAATCACTTTAGATATTTTTAGGATTTTTTGGAAGATTTTTACTCATTTTTTGAAAATATTTACAAGAATTTCTTTTGCCAAATTTGGGGGATTTTGTTTTGTTTTTTAAAATAAAACTTTGAAGGAATTGTTGGAATTTTCTCCCTGAAGGTTTCTACACATTTTCATAAATTTGGTGAATTTTTTGCTGATTTTTTGTATTTTTTCAGAGCAGGAAACAATATTTTTGGTGAATGAAGACAACAGGAGGGTTAAAGTCAGACGATGGCGTTGGTTCTTCTGGAAGTAAATGTGAATTTTTCCAACATAAAGTTAGAGAAAACTCAGTAGATTGTGGTCAAAGAATGTGTCAGAAAGCCAAAGAATGAGAAAGACAGTTAATGAATGATATGAATGAGTGTTGTAAAATGAATGTGTTCTCTGATAGGAAGAAAGAAGAAGTGATTGGGTTCCAATCTAAAGGAGATGAATTGGATTGGAATAAAGCACCAGGTGCATTTCTAGCATCCAGAGCTAAATGGATGGAAGATGGGGAGAAAAACAGTTCCTATTTCAGTGGATTAGAGAGAAATGCAATCAGCCTCTAAATGTTGATGATCAAACTGGGAGCAATCCAGAAGAAAGAGCAGATGAAAGATTTAGATTCTATCAGCATTTACATTCAGCAGCTTTTTCTTTCAAAAGTCAAAGCATTTCTTCTTCAGACTGACTTTAAAAGCACGTGTTTGGAGAGATTGATAGAGCTGGAATGAAAATGTCTTTGGGGAAATCAGCGGCTCCAGATGGACTTACAACCAACTTTGATCCGTTTTTCTGGGCTGATATTAGAGAATGACTGTTTGAAGCATTCAAAGAAGCTTTCAATCAGGGAGTCACACTCATTTCAGTTCAGGTTCCACATTTAGCCCAGTTTGATCTCAAGTGGGCCGGACTGCTTTTTACTACAGGATCAAAACCACAAAAGTCAGATTAAATAAGACAAAAAATGAGACAAAAACCAGACAAAATATTGTGAAAATGAGACACAAAAGGACAAAAGAACAATCTAGTGTTTGACTTTGTGATCATGGTCTAGAAATGATTTTAAATGGATACTTTGACTCATTTACAATCTGCAGTTCATGTCTTCTCTGGAATTTGGACACTTTGATGATGATTGATGGATTGTGCTCATTTGGTAGAGGATGCTGCTTTTACACTCTTTCTACATTCATTGAAAGCTTCTGACAAGCTTCAACACCACTTTATTTGACATTCACTGCATTATTTTGGATTGAAAATTCATTCATATGCTCTCAATGTTGTCCAGCAGAATTCCTTCAATGTGGAACTACTAGAAGATGAGATGTTAACAGGAGCAAACACCAAGGAGACCCATCAGTCCTCTGCTGTTTATTATTAGCTCTGGATATCAACCCTCCTGTTGGCTTCATTTACGGCACCAAAGAACAGGAAAAAAATCCAGAAATTCAGCAAAAAAATTCACCAAATTTATGGAAATGTGCAAAAACCTTCAGGAAGAAAATTCCAATAATTCCTTAAAAGTTTTATTTAAAAAAAAAAAAAAAATCCCCCTAATTTGGCAAGAAAATTCTTGTAAATATGTTCAAAAAATGAGTAAAAATTTTCCAAAAAATCCTAAAAATATCTAAAGTGATTCCATATTTTTCAGTAAAACTTCTGATATTTTCTTTAAGAACATTCACATAAAAATCAACCAAAATCCAGAGAATTCACTGAATTTTGGTTGATTTTTATGTGAATGTTCTTTAGAAACATTTCTTCTTTTTCCACCAAAAAATGTTAAAAAAATGTCCCAAAAATGTTAAAATGTGGACATCAGAAGTTTCCCTGTGAAAATATTTATTATTTTCCACATTTTCAAACTTTAAAATGACACGAGGGTTAAAATAATGAAACTCTAAAAGCATTTAATAACGACACAGTCAGCAGATGATCCAACATTATTTTAAAGCTGTGTGTATTTTCCAGAAGCCTCAGGGTTTGATTGAAACTAAATGTGAGATCTGATCCAGAAAAACACAAACTTTACTTCAGAATATTCCAGTAAAAATGAGCTGAAACATTTGGGAGAAACTATCACTAAAATATGATCAACAGGGAAACTTCTAACATTCTGATTGTTGGAAATCAAATCTAAAATCCTTGAAGATCTGCTTCCAAAGGAATCTTTCATATTTGATACAATACTGAGGACAGAAATGGAAGGATTTCAGGATGAATTTACCACAAACCACAGAAGAGCGCAGAATACTTTGGAAAGAGTGATCGAGATGTGATGAACTGACTGCCAAGTCCTCACACCTTAATCCCATCAGAAAGTTATGGAGATTTATGGCAAGAAAAGTTCATAATGATGGAAAACAGTTCAATAACAAGGATGACCTGAAACATTAATGATTAAAGCACGAGACAGAATTGATGAGAAAATGCTGCTTTCTCTGATTCAGAGTCAAAAAGGTGAACAGAAGTGACTTTACATTATGGAGACGATAAATTATGAAGATCTGATCTTTTTGTTGACATTTTTAATTCTATTTAATCAAATTTAGGACTATAAAGAAGAACTATAGACTCAAACAAAAATATACACATTTTAGTAGTGTGCAGCTCAAATGCTTTTAGTTCAAGTGAGTGTCAGAGGAACACAGCACACTTCTCCATTCCTCGGGCATCTTCTCACTATCTAAGATCCTGTTGAACAACCCAGTCACAAACTCTACTGCTGCCTCTCCGAGACACTTCCATACCTCCACAGGTATATCATCAGGACCAAGTGCCTTTCCACTCTTCATCCTTAGCACACCAGCTCACCTACGACCGTTCAAACACTGCGTTATGATTTCCATATCCTTCTGTACACTACCGTTCAAAAGTTTGGGGTCATCCAGACAATTCCATGTTCTCCATGAAAGCTCCCACTATCATTCATGTGCTAACATAACTGCACAAGGGTTTTCTAATCATCAATGAGCCTTTCAACACCATTAGCTAACACAATGTAGCATTAGAACACAGGAGTGATGGTTGCTGGAAATGTTCCTCTGTACCCCTATGGAGATATTCCATTAAAAATCAGCTGTTTCCAGCTGGAAGAGTCATTTACCACATTAACAAGGTCTAGACTGGATTTATCATTTATTTAATGCTATCTTCATTGAAAAGAACTGATTTCAAGAAAAAGGACATTTCTAAATGACCTCAAACTTTTGAACAGTAGTGCATATTTATATAATGTCATATTTTTTAAAATTAGACATGTAAGATGAAATGATATTGATGATAGTTCGTGTCCTTGTTCCTCTTTTAGCACACATCACACAGTATTACAATGAATAAGAACATTCAATCATCAAATACAATCATTTTCATAACAAGCTGCTGTGGAGGCAAAACTTTTTTGTTCTTTGCAATAAATCTTTTGTTCTTTTATTCAGAGCTCTGAAGGTACAGGTGACACAGAGTGCAAAGCAGTCTATTTGTCAAGTCAAACTGGAAGGAGCTGAAAACTCAAAGGAGAAGCATTTACGCACAGGTCCTACACTCAGCTGGGGCGGAAACAATCTGCGGCTGCAGGTTTGCCACCGGCGGCAAAAAAGGGGACACACGCAGCACTGAGGAGGAACTGAGAATGAATGACCGAGTTCAAACAAAGTGTCCGTGAGTTTCTGTTGGGAAAGCATCAAGATCTGCGGCAAACTGTGCAGGATTGCCTTCATCTCCAAAATCCGGGTTGCAGCCGGTAAGAGCAGAATTGTGGAGACTCTAAAAGACTGTTTAAGCTGCCGATGTGTGCCACTGCAGTATGTGTTAGCATTAGCATTAGCCACGGAGATCAGCCACGAGCGGCTTGCTGTGAACTTTGTCTGTTTACCAATAATTGCCGTGTGTTTTGAAATTGTTCAGTTGAAAATAAGATTGCAGGCTAATTGGTGCTAATCAGAGCCCTCGAGATAGTAAGAGTTGCGACACTCATGCTCTCGCAGTGGGGCGGTCACGTGGTTCATGTTAGCCTGAATAGTTCCAAACAGGCAGCGCTGTCATTTCCTTCTATGGGACTGAGAGCGGCGATTTCACGGTAAAAAAGGAATAAAATCACACCTCCAAATACTTGTTTGATTATTAATTCATTGGAGTATGTATGTAAATGTCAGTTTTACATTTTGAGCCGTAAGGTGACATATTAAAGACACTTTTGGGGTTTTGGAGGGAATGTTCCACATTCGTGTTAGCATGGAAAATCGACTTTTACACAGAAATGTAAGATGATTGAAAATGTTAATTTTTGCCCAGCTGGATTATTGTATTTCCAGACAATGTCTATATTTCTCTGATTCACTTACTCGTAGTCTGGCAATTATTGAAAAGCAGAGTAACAACAGTCCATTCAGCAGATAGTGTCCAGCCACTTCTGATGAGGCAGGAGTTGACTCACTATAACCATTTTAAGACATACACAAAATATATATTCAAGAATAACAACTCATTATGCTTTGATGAATGAAATAGTATGTTTTATTGACAATGGGAGAAACAATGAGGGTCTTCGTGTCTTCAGTGAGGGCTCTCGGGATACTGGAGGATAGATAGATACGATAGATATTAATAAATATATTTGTTAAATACTTACAAGTATAAGTTTATGTATTATAAAGGGTCTCATATAAAGGACATAGTCTTGACAATTAAAAAGAGGTAGCGATGTAGCTAGGTAGCTTTCAAAGAACAGCTAACAAGCACATGGCAATGCCTGAAAGTCGGTCATCTGCTAATATTCACAAATACAGATAAATGTCTGCACCACAAAGGGCTTCTGATACAATATAAAGACGTTGAAATTAAAAAGAGGTAGCAACTCATCAACAATTAATCCGTCAATATATCCCTGGAGATAACTTCACAGCTAACAGCAGAGTCGAGCTAAAAAAAAGTAGCAGAAATTCGGTCGTCTACCAAGATAAAATATATATATAATTACGCTGCACAAATACAAATAAAGCTCAGCATATGCATCATAAAGAGCCTCTGATAAAATATAGGCAGTTGACAATTCAAAAGAGGTAGGCATTTCATCAACTTACCTCCACATATACTCAACGACCTGCAGTGCAAATGAACGCTGGCTATCACTGTCGAAGCCGTGCTTGGAACTAAACAAGCCTCCACAACCCGGAAGTAGACCGAAAGAAAGCGTACAACGGCACCCTATGGGAGTGTCGCAACTCTTACTATCTCTAAGGCTCTGGTGCTAATTAGAGGGTTCCAGCTAAGACCAGTGAATTCATCCTGTTTGTAATGGTGGGTTTTTACGATGCCCTTTATTTATTTATTGGATCTGGAAAGGATTGCACTTTAAAAGCACTTGATGCACTTAAAATAATTTTAAAACCATGAAGTAAAAAGTATAAAATGGTTAAAAAATTTTAATAAAAATCCTCAGAGTAATTTTTTAAACTGTGATTTAAAATTAACTCTTTAGAATGCAGATAAATTCATGTGTGGTATAGTATTGGGTTGAATATTGCTCATGCCATGATTTGTCGCTTCAGTTTATGTGGTGTTGAGGTTGATAAACATAAACTGAGTGGAGCAGCATTTGCCAATGTGGTGAAAATGTCCATGAGGAATGGTTGTTACTATTTGCTGAATGCAGTAATGTGAACATTGTCCTTTTGTGTTCTGTTTAAAGGTTTTTCACCTTAATCTATCAACTAAACGTATGGACTTATGGAAGTTGCCACCTCTGTATCTCATGAATTTGTGACCACTGCAAAATAAAAGAGGGAAAAGAAAGAAAGCAACTGTCTGATTGATGAGTGGAGTCCTGCTCAAACCCTGGGTAGATGAAACATCCTTTTTCAAGTGGGGAAACTGCACAAACTGTGAGAAAAATCATCAATGAGAATCACCTGTCATTGAAAGTGGGAGGACACTTGACACTATGGGAGAGTGCAAAGAACAGAGAGTGAGAGCTGCCTTTAAACAGAACACTGAGCAGTAAAATACATTCACTAACTTACAGCATGAACAGTTTTCTACCAGCAGTCCTGTCTTGAATCAGCTGCAGTAGCATCTTTATGTTCTCTTTATTCTCTTTTTCCATGTCTGTTTTCTGTCTATGTTCCTTATTTTTAACAGTTTAAGTTCATTTGTATCAGTTTTAGTTGAAACTGAAAAGAGCTAAAAGTGAACTATTGAGTTGAAATGTGTCCTCTGTGTTGGCTGATGAACATATGGGACACTCTGACGCTTGTGTACAGAGTGGTATCCTCATGAAGATGTGTTTGATGTGACAGGTGATTGGCAGGAGGAGGAGAGTCTGACGGAGGAGCAGAGGAATGTTGGCAGCCATTTAGTCTGAGCTCAACAACGGAGTAAACATGGATTCTTCACAAAAAGTGAGAAACATACCACTAACATTATTATCATGAATTTGTTCTTTCAAATGTGTAAAGTTGCTCCAGTTGGTTAGATGGGCCGACCAAAGCCAGGTGACGTTGGCTGGAGAGATGTAGCTCTGCAGAAGCAGCTGTACTGAGGATATAATGGTGGACTGCTAGGAAGCTGCTTGTTTTTTGTTTGAGGCTGAACTAGCTGCTGATCATACTTTCTGAAAATGTCTTACATGGTGATGAAGATAAGTAACAGAAGAAAAGTCTTGTTTTTCAAGCAAGTTGTTCAGGAAGGTAAAGAGCAGCATTTTCTTTGGTAGAGAATAATACTTTTGAGCATTGTGAGTTTACCAGCCTTTTCCTTCTCATGAAATTCAGACAGTTGAACCCAGAAGTTTACTTACACTGTATAAACGACACATAACCCTTTTTTTAATTTACACGATCTGACATTAAATCTGGCAATGCTTCTCCTGTTTTATGTCGGTTAAGATGACCAAAATTATCTTTAAATGCCAGAATAATGAAAGAGATTTTTTTTAATAGAATTTTTATTACTTTCTTCACAATCTTGGACTTGACTATGGACTTTAGCCATACTATGTTCCAAGGGTCACATCATAACAATACTTGTATACATTCCACCCAAGGTAACTGACTTGGTTCCATGTGATGTTTTGCATGATACTGTTGCAAGGATACAGACTCAACATCCTGAGGCGCTTGTAATAATATCAGGAGATTTCAATCATGTCAGCCTCTCCTCTCATCTGACTGGATTTACACAGTTTAACTGCCCTACCAGAGAGAATAAAACCCGAGACCTGCTGTATGCCAATGTCAAAGAAGGTTACAGAGCTACTGCCTTACCACCACTGGGCAGGTCAGATCATAACTTGGTTTATCTGCAGACCTGTTACAAACCTTGTGTGCTGAGACAGTCTGCAACTAAAGTCCAAATCAGAGGATGGACTCCTCAAACTAGTGAAGCTCTAAGGGACTGCTTTGAATCAACAGACTGGAATGTGCTTCTGGAAACAGATGAGGACAGTATGAACATTGACAGACAGGTTGATTGTTTTACTGAATACATCAGCTTCTCTATAGACGCAGTCATACCTGCAAAGGCTGCCTGCTCTATGGATAACATCCTGTATTGTATCGGTACCAAAAATCAAATGTCCAGTTGAACTAAATGACTACAGACCTATTGCTCTGACCTCACACATCATGAAAACTCTGGCGCAGCTGGTTTTACGTCTACTGAGGCTTGAGGTCAAAGACAAACTCGATTCCTTGCAGTTTGCATACAAAAAACACATTGGAGTGGATGATGCCATCCTCTTCATGCTTCACCGTGCCCTGTCTCATCTGGAGGAACCTGGAGTTTATGTGAGAATCATGTTCTTTGGTTTTTCAACTCCATCCAACCCACCATCCTCAAAGACAAGCTCACAGAGATGGGAGTGGATCCTTCCTGTCTTTCATGGATCACAGATTACCTGACAGGAAGGCCAGTTTGTCAGGCTGGGGAACTGTGTTTCTGGGATGTTAATGAGTAGTACTGGGGCTCCACAAGGAACAGTCCTGGCTCCATTCCTGTTCACACTGTATACATCTGACTTCAAATACAGCACTGAGTCCTGCCACATTCAGAAATACTCTGATGACACTGCTATCGTGGCATGTATCAGAAATGGACATGAAGCTGAATACAGAGATCTGATAAGTGCCTTCAGTGACTGGAGTCACAAAAACTGCCTGCTATTCAACGCCTCAAAGACAAAGGAAATGATCATAAATTTCCGCAGATCCAAAACCCCTCTTCATCCATTGAACACTTGTGGTGTTGACATGGAGGTGGTGACATCATATAAATATTTAGGTGTCCACCTTGACAATAAATTAGACTGGTCTAAAAATGCAGACTTCATCTACAAAAAGGGCCAGAGCCGACTTTTTTGCCTGAGAAGATTTCGATCAATAGACATCTGCAGTAAGATGCTGCAGATGTTTTATCAGTCTGTGGTAGCAAGTGTCCTGTTTTATGCTGCAGTCTGCTGGGGAGGCAGTATAAAGAACAAGGATGCAAGGCATCTGAACAAACTGATTAAAAAAGCTGCTCTGTAGTTGGAATCGGATTGAACACATTGGAGGATGAGGTGGAGAGACGGACACTTAGAAAGATGGAGGCCATTCTGACAAACATGGATCATCCACTTCACATTTGCCTCAGTGAACAACAAAACATCGGTGGACGGCTCCTATCCCTGTGCTGCAGGACAAAAAGATTCAGGAAATGTTTCTTGCCATCAGCAATCGGACTGTTTAATTCAAAAGCAAAAAGATAAGACCAAACAATTGAATTTCCCTTCGGGGATTAATATAGCAGTCCCTCCAGGAATTTGCGATGTTGTGATCACGCGAAATCAACCAATCTCTGCGAATTTTGCGTGGCCTTGCAATTTTGTCCAATCACTGCAACTTTCCCGCAATTTTGGCCCGCCTCCCGTGAGTTCCACCAATCATAGCAGTCCCCAGCGCAAACCTAATGCACGTACGTCACCGAATTCACTTCCTTGTTTATGGTTTGAAAATGCAGACATGTGCAGTACTAATGTCTCTCATTTACCAACAAAAATTACTGCTGAAGACATTGATAAACAACTAATTCACTGATGTTTTTCACCAAAGTGAAGCTAAATGGTTTTACAACCGTGCAATATTGTGGTGGAATACAAAAAAGAAAAAAAATCATCGATTAATACACTTTAAAAAAACACGAAACATATTAGAACGGCTGAAATGAGCGGAAAACAGACCACATTAATCACCATGATGGAAACCGTTGCATCCAGATCCATTAGAGCACTGAAAGAATGAGGTAAATTAGTTTAATTATTCCACCAAAGAACTCGGCAGTGTTATGTGACAATCGGCGTGTGTGAATCCTTCCTCTGTTACCAACATCACTCAAAAACAGACTCAGGGATTTGAATGAAATTTTCAGGGTCGGTCAGAAATGACACAAGGACCAAATGATTAGACTTCAGCAGTGATGCGGCTTAAAGTTTGGATCCACGTATTTGTTAAGGATTCATAGCGGCACTGCGTCTGATAGCGGCACGGTAACCATGGCAACAGGTGAACGCTACCTCAGCGGCCCGCTGACGATCACATGATTGTGATCCTACAACAAATCTACCACTGTGGACGTATCGGAAATGACACAAGGAACAACTGATTAAATTGTGGGGGTGTTTCTGAGTCCCATCAATTCCAGTTGCCAGCTACATATTTAGGTCACGCGATTCGGTATGTATACATGCAGAACACACACCTGTCTTGGTGCAGGACTGCGCTCTCTGTGCTGTTCTTTTTAGTTGACGTGACCAGCTGTGAGCGTGTGCTTGTGAACACGTGTGCCAGGATGTGAAATTAACTTTTTAAGCCACTGACAGATATGTCCAAATATGATTCATTCAATAGTAAATTAGCATTTTGTGCCGCAAATCTACCAACCACATCATGTTAAACCAGTATCTGGCTGCTGCTAATTTCCCACTGTGGTGTGCCAGCTTTTGTGGAAATGGGTTGGAACGTTTTTTAATTAATTTCGGAATATATATTGTCAATTACAGCGTTGAAACATGTTCTACAATCTGGAAAAAATGCAGCTTTTTAGTAGTTGTCACTGTCTCCCGCAATTTCATCACAACAAATAAGCTTAAAACATTGCAACTTTTATCGCAATTTTTTTAGAAAAGCTGCCGCGAATTCAGGCATTTTCGGCCGCAACAATCATGAAAAACGCCCGCGAAATCTTGGAGGGACTGAATAACGTAATTCTATTCTATAATCAGAAGTTTGCATACACTAAGATTGCTATGCCTTCAAGATAATGATGTCCTGACTTTGAAAGCTTTTGATAGATTAAGATGTATTTTCAGGCACACCTCAAACCCACTGCTTCCTTGTGTGATGACATTAGAAAACCTAAAGAAATCAGCCAAGACATCAGGAAGACATTTGTGGGCCTCCGCAGGTGTGGTTCATCCTTGAGTGTAGGCATGTAACGATATGAAAATTTGATATCACGATAATTGTGATCAAAATTATCACGGTTATCGATATTATCACGGTATTGTGAAATATGTTCAAAATGTTTAAAAAGTACTCATAGGCACACTTAAATCAATGAACAACGTTTTTATTTGAGCAAAAAAACAATCAAAATTAAAGCTGCAAGCAGCGATGGACGGGTCCTCGCATCCACGCTGGTCGTGAATCCACGCACGTCCACCAGGTGGCGCTGTGACTGAGAGTGTATGTCGGCCTCTGAATCGCATCTGGACCAGAGTCCAATCATACATTTAAAATTTCAGCCAGACTGTAGCATGTTCAGAGCAGTTATAGAGCATTTCCTGTCCATCCACCAGGTGGCGCTGTAACTCAGAGTGTATTTCAAACAGTGGATGTGATGAGGGTTGGACTCTGATCACTCATGAAAAGTTTCAGGCTGATTTGATCATGTAGAGGCCAGTTATACAGCATTTACTGTCCCTCCATCAGGTGGCGCTGCGACTGAGAGTGTCTGTTGGCCTGTAGATGTGATCAGGATTGGATTGTGATCACACATGGAAAGTTTGAGGCAGATTGGAGCATGCAGAGGAGAGTTATACAGCAGTTGATGTTTCATGGCGAAGCATCAAAACGCTGATGGTCGCCATGGCCACGCCATTTGGCTTCTGGTTAAACTTTTGATAACTTTTCATCACCAAGTCCTGCTGTGTGGACTGACAAAATTTCAGGTCTCCTGGAATTATCCCCTAGGAGGTATTAACTCTCAAAAATGAGAAAAATCATCAAAAATCTCACAATTAATCCAAGATGGCCGACTTCCTGTTGGGTTTAGGACATGGCTCCAAGAGGCTTTTTTGTGCGTCCTGATGTGCTCTATAAGCCTCCCAAATTTCATGGATGTAGGTGAAACGTGCTGGGGGGGCTGTTTGTTAAAAATACTGTAGGGGGCGCTATAGCATGTGCAGTGCCGAGATGCATACAGTGTTGTTCCTTGGGTCAATGGTGATGTGTGTGGTAATTTTTGTGAGCATTGGAGTATTCCTAACCTGTCAGAAAGGGCTTTGTTTTTCATGGCGATATTTGGTTGCTACGGCAACAGCGTTGCATGAAATGTCACACCCTTCACAGTGTGTGATTGTCAAGAGGTGAAGACTCGACTGACCAATTTCCAGCATGATATCACCAAGTTTGGGGCCATTGTACCTGAAAATATAAGGCCTTAAACTTACTATTACCAACAGGTGGCGCTATGACTTTTTCAAAATTTATGAGTGTGGATGTGTTCAGACTGGACCTGGTATCCAGCATGTGAAGTCTGAGGCAGATAGGATGTTGTTCAGCTGAGATATGAATCGTTACATTTTCATGGCGAAACATCGAAATTGGTTTGGCCGCCACAGACACGCCCTTTGATGACAAGTCACCATTTTCACTGGGATGCATCATCAATGTGTTTAGGCTGTTGTCACTGCATTTGAAGTGAATATGATCAACCGGGTAACAATAGGGCATGAAAGTGTAAAAGATGTCTATTTCCTGAAACCACAAGGTGGCGCTATGACTGTCAATGAATATCCCTATGTGGATGACATCAGGACAGGACTGTCATCATACATGTAAAGTTTCAGGCAGATTGGAGCATGTTGAGAAGAATTAGACACCACTTCCTGTTTCATGGCGAAGGATCAGTTGTTTGAGGCTCCGCCATGGCCACACCTTTTGGCTTCTGGTTGAGTTTTTGATAACTTTTCATCAGAAAGGTCTGGTGCATGTACTGGCCAAATTTCAGTTCTCTCAGACTTATCCACTAGGAGCTATAAATTTTGACAAATGTACAGCAAATTCAAGATGGCCGACTTCCTGTTGGGTTTAGGGTGTGGCTGTGATTGACTTTTTGGTGTGTCCTGATGTGGTGCATATGCCCACCAAATATTGTAGCTGTAAATAAAACATTGTGGAAGTTGGCCTAATGACCACTGTTTCAATTTTGCAGGTGGCGCTATAGAGCCATTTTTTCACACATATGCGCAACTCCCATAAAATATCAAATTTTTCGCCAGTCCTGATGTGCACGCCAAATTTCACGCGTTTTGGTTCATGATAAGGCCGCCAAAAAGGCAAGTCATTTCCCGAGGAGCGATTAAGTTTGAAAAATTTACAGCAAATTGAAGGTGGCCGACTTCCTGTTGGGTTTAGGGCGTGGCTGTAATTGACTTTTTGGTGTGTCCAGATGTTCTGCATATGCCCACCAAATATTGTAGCTGTACATGAAACATTGTGGCAGTTGGCCTAATGACTACTTTTTCAACTTTGCAGGTGGCGCTATAGAGCCATTTTGCCATGCACATGCGCAACTCCCATAAAATATCAAATTTTTCGCCAGTCCTGATGTGCATGCCAAATTTCACGCGTTTTGGAGTATGATAAGGCCGCCAAAAAGCCAATTTACTTTACGGGAGAAAAAAAAAAAAAAAAAAAAAAAATAATAATAATAATAATAATAATAATAATAATAAACCCTAGGGTTTCAATAGGGTCCTTGGCACCGCTGGTGCCTTGGACAGTCGGTGCCCTGGCACCGCCTGTCCTTCGCACCCTCGGTGCTCGGACCCTAATAAGAACTTCAACCTTAAATAGCATATTAATAAGCTACAAAAATTAAAGAGGGGACCTTAAAAGAGCCAGGAGGTAGTCCGTTTGCTTGAAAGCAACATTTGGAATAAAGTACAACAAAAGAAGTAAGGTGCCACTGCCTCATAAACATTAACATTTAACATAAACATTTGTTGTGCAAAGTGTATGAATCTTCACATTCAGTGCTCGGAAAGTCTTACAAATATTATACAATAACACTAGTAGTAAAAAAACAGTAAAGTGGATGCAAGAACAATATAACCACATGTAAACAAATGTGTAGTGCAGATGGTGGTTAAAATAACATAAAATATGTAAACAAATCAAATGAGCCACACTGATTGTCTGTAGTCCTCACCATAAGGTGTTGCTTGCTGCTGACTTTGATCACTAGTTGAGATTGAAACGTAAAAATGTCAGCATATTTACTTTGTCTGGCTTGAGAAGTGATCTTTGAGGGGAGACGATGTGCCCGCTGGCACTGAATACCCTCTCGGATGGCACGCTGGTTGCTGGGATGCACAAAAGCTTCCTGGAAACCCTGGCAAGCTGAGGCAGCTCTGATGCATGCCCCCTCCACCACACAAGTGGATCCTCCTCTGCTGAAATGGATGGCAGAGACAAGTAGTGCTTTATTTCTTCCTTCACTCTCTCTGCAGTGGTCATAAACTGACCCTCCTCCCTTCTCTGGTTCCTTGCTGAGGAAATCTTTCTCAACAATCCAGCCAGGCCTTTCTCCTCTGATGCTGGAGGGGTTAGTGTTGTGGAGGTGCTACTGATGCTTTGTGGTTCTTCCCTGATCTCTACAGGTGCTAGTTTCAAGGCTTCCTCGTGTACACAGCTCTCAACAGTTGCAGCCTCAGGCTCATCTAAAAAGGTGCTTTTGAAGCGGGGGTCAATGAAACACGCCATGTCCATCACTGTCTTTGCCTTCTCTGTGTATCTGTTGTTAAGATCTTCTCTCATCACTCGTTTCATTTCTTTGGTCAAAACTGAATCCCCACCTTTTTCGACCAGAACATCACGGGTGATGTGGTCCAGAAGAGGTTTCAAGGCTGACAGTGTCACATGTGTCTCTGAGGCAAGTGCGTCAGTCAGTTTGCTCAGGGGCTCAAGCAGCTGGCAGAGTTGCTCCATGACACTAATGTCTGCATCCTTGGGCATTAAATGATACGTTCCTTTTTCAGCAGCCAATGTGGCACAGACTGGCTGCTGTTCGCTGAGGAAACGCTCAACCATCTTGTGTGTAGATCCCCATCTTGTCACCACATCATGGATGAGAGCCTTCTGTGGAACGTTGAGAGTGTTTTGCTTTTCTTTCAGTGCTCTCTTTCTCTTCCAGCTCCGTGAAAAGGCTTGGACGAGATGACGGCAGGCTCTGACTGCTGTGTCCACCCTCTGGATTTTCAGAGCCTTTGAGATGACCAGGTTTAAGTTGTGCCCAAAGCACCCAAGCCACAGATCTGTGAACTCTTCAAAAGCCTTCACCATGTTGGTTGCATTGTCTGTTGTAATGCAGCAGAGGTCTTGCTTCTTGATCCCCCACTCCTCCAGCATGTTCTCGAAAAACTCTGTGATGTTTTGAGACGTGTGATCCTCTGGAAAGAACTGAGTTTCCAGGCAGTGTGATGACAGCTTCCAGTCTGGGCTGAGGTAGTGTATGGTGAAGCTTATGTAGGGTTGCCCTGCCCCACTTTCACTGGTCCAGATGTCTGTGGTTGCAGCGTAGTATGTTCCCTGAGTTACACTTTTTGCAACCTCAGCTTTGAGATCGTTATACATCTTTGGGATTTCAGTCTTGGAAAAATGATTCCGTGAAGGAACTTTATAGTGAGGCACAGCAACCTTCATCACGTTCAAAAATCCAGGCCTCTCAACAGTTTGAAATGGCATCATGTCTTTCGCAATAAAATACGAGATAGCTGCTGTGAGGTCTTTGGCATGTTTTGAAGTCGGTGCATAAGCAGCCTTCCTTTCAAACGCCTGAGTTATTGTTTGTGCCACTGTGACCGAAGAAGTACAAGCTGTTGGAGGATTTGTCCTGGTTCTGTCCATTACTCGCCCTCTCTGTAAATAAGAGGAAAACAAAATTATAATGGTTATTATTAAATAATTATTATTATTCATCATCACACACACACACGCCCCCCTCTCCCTCAACCACCCACACCCACCCACACACCATGTAACGCTGTCTTCTGAACATTAACCGGCCGTTGATTCTATGTCGGACTTTCTGTCGGCAACAACGGTGCATTTAGCTTTAGCCACGGAGCTAGTATTGTGCCGGAGCAGAAACGAGACGATTCTATGTCGGACTTTGTCGGCAACAACGGTGCATTTAGCTTTAGCCACGGAGCTAGTATTGTGCCGGAGTAGAAACGAGACGATCACGCTCCGTTTTCACGGTTCCCTAAGCCCCACATGCATTCATTTAAGTTATCTTACCTTTAACTCGCTGCACAGTTGCGGGTGGTAGTCCCGTAGATGAGCCATCATGTTGGACGTGTTTCCACCCTTTGCCGATACTTTTTTGTGGCATTTTCGGCAGACTGGGCTGTTTTCTTCCACCAGTCTCCCTTGCGTGTCTTTATAAAAACCGAAGTACGCCCAGACTTCAGACTTGGTCCGTTTCGACGGTGGAAAAATCTCTCCACTGCCGGTATTGCTGCCCTCCGCCATATTTATGAGTTGTTTACTGTTCAGTGCGCATGCGCACGGGGCGCATGTGTCCGATTGGCTGCATGCTGCTGCACTTCTCACAACAGTAGTACACCTATTCCTGAGATTTTCCGGATTGTGGCAATCAAACACGGTTTAACGGTAATTAAAATTTGAAACGGAATTACTAACCGTCAGACATTTTACCGCGGTTTATCATTTTAACCAGTAATCGTTACATCCCTACTTGAGTGCAATTTCCAGATTGCTGTGGTTTGAGGTTTATCTGTCCAAATAACTACATGCCCAGATCAACACCATGGGAATGTCAAGCCATCTTACTGCTCAAGATGGAGATTGGTTAAGGTTAGAATTGTTTTGGAGGGAAATGTGCTCATCAACCCCAGAACAAAAGCAAACGACCTTGTGAAGATGCTGGCTGAGGATGGCCTGAGTACACCATCCCAACTGTGAAGCATGGGGGTGGCAGCACCATGTTGTGAGAGTGTTTTTGCTGCAGGAGGGACTGGTGCACTTCACAAAATAGATGGCATCAAGAGAATCGAACATTATGTGGAATTATTGAAGCAACATCAGCCAGCAAATGAAAGCTTGGGCTCAAGTGGGTCTTCCAAATGACAAGGACAGTGCTGGTGCAAATCTGACACTGTCCTGGAGAAACTGTTCACTACTGACTTAGAACTGCTTTCTGCTTCACTGTGCCCTTCATATCTGCCTCAGAAATTTCCCCAAATATTTGTGAAACTTGTCTATATCCGTCCAAAGGCCAGTGAAATAAATACCTGTGGGCACAAAGGTGCTTCTGCTCTGGGTTCCTCTGACCACAACTGCATCCTCCTTATCCCTGTCTACCACTGTACCGAAGCAAGGCAAAGTGCAGAACATCAGAGTGAGAGTTTGTCACACTCTGCAGGGATGTCTGGAGGTTACTGACTGGGATGTGTTTAAGGAGTCCTCAGCTGATATTGATGAACCGACTGATGTTGTGAGCAGCTGGGTCACAGACTGTGAAACCAGTGTTATTCCTGATAAAACTGTTAAACTATATCCAAACACTAAGCCATGGCTTTCTAAGAAGCTTAAAGACCTACTGTACATAAAGAAAACAGTCTTCAGAGAAGGAAATACACTAAATCTGTATAACTGACAGAAGGAAATAAAGTAGGAGATCAGGACCCACAAAAGACAATACAAAGACAAACTTGAGTCTCAGCTCAAAATGAACAACCTCAGTTCAGTCTGGGACGGCATGAATCTGATCACTGGAACTAATTAATGTGTCAATGAGAGAGTTCAGCTCAGCGGTTATAATTCTGATTTAGAGCTGGCTCAAAGTCTAAACAGTTTTTATGTCAGGTTTGACTCCCATGATTTTAGGGCTAAACATGCTGAGACTAAAAACTGTCTCATGTCAGCGTCTCCACAGAATCCCTTTCTTTTATCCGGGTTGGAAATAAATCTATGTTAAAAATGTAATCTGGTGTCTCAAACAGTGCAGACCAAAGAAAAGTCCTCTACCTGATTACATCGGTGGCCGTTTATTGAAAACTTTTACGACGTCTGACTAAATGACCAAGATTGCTGCCGATGTCCCTGTCTCTTATGTTTTGTTTCATTTTTCTTTAAATGGCTTTTATTTTGCTTTTAATTGTTTTACTGTGGTTTTTTTACGTTTGTAAAACATTTCCTTTAATCGTTGCTGTTCCTTTAACTGTTTTCAGGGATGACAATTGTCTGTGGATCCGCGGATTTCCGCCGATTTAATGTCAAATTTGAACATTTCTGTGAATCCTCTAAATCTGTTGAGAAAATTTTAGGGGGGGGTTAGGTACTTTATTGTCGCTGATGTTAACGTTGTTAGCATCTCGCGGGAGTGAGGCGTGAGTTTCGTTAAACGAAACTTGCGCCTCACTACGAAACTCACGCCTCACTCCTGTGAGATTTTCCCTGAAGCTATCGTTCGATTGTAAACGGCCCAGCAATTGGACAGCTTCAAGCTTGGACCAATCAAATTGCTCGTAGCATTCTTTGTCACAAATTCATGGTGGCGTGTTCGACTCGGATGTTTGGAGATTTGGTATCATGTTCAGCGGAATGATGAGATTTTTATCGAAGGATCAGGAGTCATCAGTCACAGAAATTGACAAAAGTGTCAAAAATAAGTTCCGATGGGAATGGCTGGAGAGAAAAGTCACTGTGAAGGTGAAAATTGGCTCAAAGATCGACGAGGTAACGGAAACACTTGGACAATTTCTGAAGAAACCAGACGTGGCCAGAAAAGCTTTTTGTGTGTATTGTAACGATTTGATTAACTACGGATCGCGTGGATGCGTAGCACTGTCAGACAGTTACACCAGCAGCATGAACAGCTACTTCAAGTGCCAAGGCAAAAGATACATTGAAAGAGAAGGAAATGGCTGCCAGAAAAGCCCACCAGCAGGAGTTGAAAAGGAAGGCTGTCCAGAGACTTAGACAGCTTGCTGCAAAGAGAAGAAAATTGGCAAAATAGGAGTGTTGCAGTGAACTGACTTGGATATATTGTACATAGTAGAATAGAACTCATAGATTTGTGAAATATTTTGGACTGAAGATAGTGAGAAAAGATTGAAGAACATGTAAGTTAACTTTTCATTAAATTTGCTGACTGAAACAAGTCCAGTGTTATGTTTTTGACCATTTTTATCAGTCTAAATGACTTCTATTTCACTATAAATGTCTCAGCTTCAGCCCCCCCGCCCCGCCCCCTCCACCCCGCCCCGTCAATAATTTTCAGTTGAAATCCGAATTTCCTGTTGACATCCCTGTGTTTCACTGTTTTGTTGCTTTTGTTGTTTGATGGTGAACGTTTGTGTAACTGCTGCGCAACAAATTTCCCGGGTCGTTAGCGTCAAATCCAGAATTCAGTGGCAGAATTACAGATCTTTTCTGGACTGGTATCAACATCTGATCCCCTAGGAGAAACTAGAAAGTGTTGGTGGTCTGAATTGAACCTGCTGCCATTAAGACCTAAATCTGGACATTGATGTTGTATGCTTTTCATATTGTACATTTCTCCAGTAATGTAACTTAACGGAAAGTCTGGGGATGAAGAGATCCTGGTGGTACAATCCCATCAGTCGTGAGCTCTGCTTTGTTTTTCACGGTGATCGACAGATTTTACTACTCAATATTCTAAAACTACCGTGCAGAAAGCTGAAAACTATCGGCCTGTGAAAATAGTTTTGTTGACATTGTGAGTGTGCTGTTGACTCATTTCTAGGTTTCTAATGACAAAGCTGCTAGCATGTCTGCAGATTCTTGATCTTGTTTAAGCCTCATGTCCAACTTCATGGAATTGAGACTTTTCGGTTAAATTTTTTTCATGATTGCTCTTCCATCACTGCCTCTGTTTTTATCTTTGTCTTTTGTTACAGAAATGTAAACACAGCAATGGAGTGAGATGTGGGACCTCTGAGGAGGATAAGGATGGTTCAGCAACAACGGCAAAAAGAGATGAATCACTGAGTTGTGAGCAATGTGACAAGACTTTTATCACAGCAACAAAGCTAAGAATTCACAAACGTATTCACACTGTGGACAAACCATTCAGCTGTGATCAGTGTGGAAAGGCTTTTACTAAGAAGAGTCACTTAAAAAGCCATCAACTCATTCACAGTGGAGTTAAACCATTCAGCTGTGATCAGTGTGGAAAGGCTTTTACTCAGAAGATTAATCTAACAAATCATCAACTCATTCACAGTGGAGTTAAACCATTCAGCTGTGATCAGTGTGGAAAGGCTTTTACTCAGAAGAGTATTCTAACAAGTCATCAACTCGTTCACAGTGGAGTGAAATTGTTCGGCTGTGATCAGTGTGGAAAGACTTTTACTCACAAGACTACGTTAAGAAGTCATCAACTCATTCACAGTGGAGTGAAACCATTCAGCTGTGCTCAGTGTGGAAAGGCTTTTACTCACAAGAGTCAGTTAAAAAGACATCAACTCATTCACAGTGGAGTTAAACCATTCAGCTGTGCTCAGTGTGGAAAGGCTTTTACTCACAAGAGTCAGTTAAAAAGACATCAACTCATTCACAGTGGAGTTAAACCATTCAGCTGTGCTCAGTGTGGAAAGGCTTTTACTCACAAGAGTCAGTTAAAAAGACATCAACTCATTCACAGTGGAGTTAAACCATTCAGCTGCGATCAGTGTGGAAAGGCTTTTACTCACAAGAGTCACTTAAAAAGCCATCAACTCATTCACAGTGGAGTTAAACCATTCAGCTGTGCTCAGTGTGGAAAGGCTTTTACTCAGAAGAGTCAGTTAAAAAGCCATCAACTTATTCACAGTGGAGTTAAACCATTCAGCTGTGATCAGTGTGGTAAGGCTTTTACTGACAAGAGTCATCTAGCAAATCATCAACTCATGCACAGTGGAGTGAAATTGTTCAGCTGTGATCAGTGTGGAAAGGCTTTTACTCACAAGAGTACGTTAAGACGTCATCAACTCATGCACAGTGGAGTTAAACCGTTCGGCTGTGATCAGTGTGGAAAGGCTTTTACTCAGAAGGGTCACTTAAAAAGCCATCAACTCATGCACAGTGGAGTTAAACCATTCAACTGTGATCAGTGTGTGAAAACCTTTACTCAACATGAACAGTTGTTGATCCATCAATGCCCCCATTCTGGTAGAAAGCGGTACCACTGTGACTCCTGTGAAAAAACTTTCAACTCCCAACAGAGCTTAAAATATCACCAACGCATCCACACTGGACATGATGTGTACGTATGTGATCACTGTGGTGAACCATTTGTATTGTACTCACAGTTAAAAGCTCATGAAGTGACCCACACTGGGGTTAAACCATACCTTTGTGATCAGTGTGGGAAACGCTACAGCTACATTGCAAACCTCAAAGTTCACCAACGTGTCCACACTGGGGAGAGACCATACAGATGTGATGAGTGTAAGAAGACTTTTACATCTTTGGGTTCCCTGAAACAACACCAGCAGATCCACACCAGAAAGAAAGCATTCAATCAGTGTCACAGTGAGGTATGTAAAGACTGGTCTCAGTCACAGTGTACACACAATTGTGTATTGGATAATTTTGGATATTGCTGCAAAATTGTTTCAAAACAGTTTTGAACAACTGTGGTCAGTTGAATTCTGTTAACACATTATCAGCTATCGTTCAGTCTAATCTGTATTGGTTTTGACACAGAAATCTGGTCCAGGTTAATCTGGGAATGTAGGTTAGATTAGGAATTGTGACGTAATCAGACAACTGAATGTTAAATTCCAACAGTGACGTTCTCTTTGTTTGTTTTCCAAGCAGAACGGAACAGATGGACAAAAGTCTCAGACTTGTCAGCACTCTGCCAATGGTGAACAGTGCTGCTTTGACCAGTCTGGACAAACGTCCAACCAACAAGGAACCCGACAACGACACCAGCGTATGCACACTGGACACAGACTGAACCCCTGCCAAGAAGATTTCTCCATGCAGGGTTCAGTAAAAGTTCATGAAGTCCTCCACAAACTTAAAGTCCTTGAGATCCGGCTTCACAGAATTCAGGTCTAATTTCTTATTTAGTGTCTTCGTTGCAAAATCCATTAAGAGGAAAGCTGTCTTTAACAGACGTGACTGGTAAATTAATTAAACCATTCAAAGTGGTTACTCAGTTAAATGAATTATCAGTGGTAGAGGGATAGACGTCTGGATGGAGGCAGTGAGCAGCAGGGCGAATTTCCTCAATTACCACCTTAATGGTTCCTGAGATCCCTCTGGGCTGCAGGAACCTGTTAGATGCAGAGCTGGTTCAGTGATTCTCTGATGATTAAGCATAATTAATTGAGGAGATTACTGGCCTTAGGGTTCCTGTCTGTCCGTCTGTAAATATAAAAACATGAAGTGTTCTATGAAAAGTCCAATCTTTGAAAGCTGACATGTAGTTCAGAATCATTTCTTTGTAAGTTAGCTGCATCCAGTCATTACCATGACACTGGCAGTGATTCTCTGATGATTAATCATTATTAATTTAGGAGATTACTGGCCTTAGGATATCTATCGATCTATCTATCGATCTATCTATCGATCTATCGATCTATCTATCCTTTCTCAGCTACAACATCTGCACCTCTGCTTCTGTGTGAAGTAGTCATTACAGGAGAGAAAGTGGAGAAAATCTGACAGATTTTGTCAAGTGGTCCAGAAAAATCTGACTCCAGATTTTATTTCATATCATACAATCTGCACTTGTAACTCAACCTGCATATTTCTGTTAAAGTCCTAGTTTTGAAATGGTCTCTCTGTTCTTAATCTGCCATACTGTGATCATTTAGCCCCTTATTTCATTATTCTGTTCTTGCAGACTGTAATTTACGAGTTTTTTTTTTTAAACTTGTTGTGATTTGGTGTTTTAGCCGTTGTAGCAAATAATTTCCCAGGTGTGGGATCAATAAAGAATTTCAATTCTATTATATTGTTAACTGGCCCTATAAAAATAACAACAATAAGAAATTACTTTATACTTAAGAACGATACTTATATTAAAGACTTTATACATAAATACCAGACATATTTTGATGCCATATCTCGCATTCTTAGGAAAGTCTGATTTTAAATAAGGAGATATAAAGTTTTCTCAGTGAACAATTATTTTAATGACACGTGTAGAACACTGATGGAATGTGAACAATATTTGGCGACTACACCCTGTCCTGTCCTGATGTCCTCATAGGAGTGAAGCTGAGAGTAGCGTAGGATCTCCCCAATGCCATTTAGGGTGCGCACATACGGATGAGAAGAGGAGGAGAAACATGTCACCTAATCATATTTAACAGGAAAACATGTCTGCAGGTCGGTACTTAGTCACATTTAACCCAAAAACAACAGCAAAAGCAGTAAACGTTCGACAGAAAAACCCGTCAAGTGGGCACAGAGTGAAAAGTAAGTCACACGCGTTCACGCGAAGGGGGAGTCAGATTTTTCCGGGGAGTGTGAAAATTGCACAACACCTGGGTTAGTCTGTATCCTTTTTTCTGATTGGCTGAGACGAGACACGTGACAGTGTGCATCTATTAATGATCGGAAGCATTCAGGTCGTTCCGGTTATACTCGGTAGCGCTCTTCAGTAAAGGAGACGCAGTTTGTTATTTTCTTTGATTATCGCTCGGCAAATTACAAAAAAGTTGCAAGTTAACCCTTTTTTCACATTTATTAGGCAAAATTAGCTTCGCCACCGTGGCTAAACATGCTAAAAATGGCTTTGCCATCCTGAGGAAGGCTTCGCCTATGGAGAAGTGGAGAATGGCTAGCGCAAGCACAGAGACACCCTGAAAATTTGACACAATCTTAAATATTATTATGAAATATTTGTTGAAAAGTCTTTTTTGTGTGTTTCTAAGGGTGTGGCTGCATCAGAAAGACACAAATACAAATGATATTTTTTTGGTTTGTTGTTTACAAGAAATATTTTATGGAACCAGTCAATTTTCAGTTTTAATGTCTTTTTTTAGGATGTGTTTAGTTTTATGATTGTACTAAAATAAATGACTCCTGAAGACCTCAAAGTGATTCTTAATGCAGTATTTCACAAATGTATGGGATGTCCAAAAACTTTTTTCCACTGCTGTATTTAACAGCAATCTGATCTGCTGATGTTAGCAAGACAAACAAGTGAAGGTTTCAGGCTTTTATCTCGAATTGTTCTTGAGATATTCATCTTCAAACAGCCTCAAATTTCAATGTGAGAAAATAAAAAAAACTAGTGAAACTGGGTCTGCAGTCCACTGAAAAACCTCTAAGAAAGTGTCTGACATACTGAGCTAATATTTCATAGATAGCATTGTAAATGTCCACAGTTTATGATTTTAAAAAAAGTTTTTTTTGGGAGATGGTCAATGATTTGAAACGGAGTTTGTCCACTAGAGGACAAATGGCACAATCCCAGAATGAGGGTATGTTTTGAAAAAATATCATCCAAAATTAGTCCAGAGTAGTGACAATAATTTGAATTTTAATACACTTAACCAAGTGCTATAGGTGAAAAAAAACATGTTTACGCAGCATGATGTTGCTTTGTGATGTTGCAACTGACATGTTGATTTCAAAATGGAAGCATTTTAATTTCTAATGCTCTCATAGAAGATGACTGGTCAATAAAATTGACTCCTGTGACTCTGATGTCATGCAGAGTCTTTATGCTATGATGTGGAAAGGGTGAAAGAAGACAGACTGGACATTTCTGAGTGAAACTGAACATGGCATGTACTGATTCATATAAAACAAGTGTAGTATTATCTTTAATCAAGCCTTACATAGTATTTACTAGCTGAAGTACTTCGGTTTTGAACACAAGAATTACTTGTCAAGACGACGTTGACTGGAGCTCTGCTACAGAAAGGCAGTTCATTTTCTGCTGGGGTTCATAACATACAAGATTTCTCAAATCTACAGAGATGTTTTTGATTTGAAATTAGAGTTACCTTAAATTAATAATATATATTTTTGATACTTTCCCTAAAAAACTCTAAAAAAGCTTCAGGTGTAGCTGCTGGAAAAGAGCCTGCAGTCACATGGTGGGACATGTGAACATAGTTCAAGGAAGCAAGGCTGGGAGCAAGAGCCCAAACAGAGGAGGTAAAAGAAAAGGTCAAACTACAGGTATGTAGAACATGTTTTAATGTCAATCCAATTATGTCTGACTATTTGCTGAGTCAGTGAAAGTTATCTCATAGAGCAATGTTTGTATTATTTCAATACTGAGACATTGTTGCGGTGTCATTTGTCATTTGTTTCCATTTGGATGTATTGTACAGTTAGATTCTATTGAGTTTCCATACCACATTACATTGCTGTTAAGGTGTCTGAATAATTCAGTGAGGGTTTGGTCATGTACTACTATAAGGCCGTGCATAAAAAGAAAATCAAGCCTGTTACAGTGTTGCTCTAGTCCCCTCTGTTAAATGGCATCAAAACAATGGTCAACGTGAACAAATCATGAGTGTTGACATTGACTCACAACAGTACCTCTCAACTGTTCTAATTTTGATCTATTTAGGAGAACAATGTGATGAGTGCACCGAGAGATCCAATACAGGGAGCTTTCCTTTTTCAAAGATCATTAGAAGGACAGAAGACAAAGTAAGTTTCAGCAAACAGCTTTTTATTTTCTAATGAGCCAATCTATAGTATTTAAAGTGCAGAGTTATTTGTGTTGGATTTGAACAAAATTCTTCCAACAGTGTAAGGACTTAGTCTTTCTACTTTCATTTGCAATTGTTCTAGAAACCTATCATCTGGGTCAGGTGGTCACTCTGCAGCACAAGGAGTACTATCCCACATTGGATCTGATGTTAATATTTCCCTTAGACATGGTAAATTGACTGACTGGCTGATATTGTAGAGTTAGTAAATATAGGCAGTTAACAAAAGGAAATGAATGCTACTTTGTGGAGGTACCAGAATTTGGCCATTTAACAAAAAAATCTAATGCTAATATTCTTTTATTTCACCAGACTGTTATTGTTTACACTTCAATGAATGATGCTGTTGTACATGTATAGTAATTTTATTCATCTTCATGCATACAGTGTTTGTGTACAGTATGCGTGATCATATTTTAAAAATATATACATTAACAAGGCCAACAACAAGTAAAATGTGGTAACTGCAAGCTGTTTCTTCTGAGATCCGTTTATGATGTGCTGTATTGTTTTATGATGACCAATTTGAAGAACTTATTTATTGTGGCAGGGCACTACATAATTACACAATTACATGTAAGTATGAATAGTATATTGCTTTATTTTTTAATAGTATCTTATTTTCATCTCATTTAAAACAGCAGAATTAAATGGAAGAATTCTGGGAGCCCCTGTCTTGCTTTCAGAGTTCAGCAACTGAGGTACATACATATAGCCTTGTAGATGATTTTATTCAATAATAAGCCCCCCAGCAATAATAAATGTCAGCATTGTGTCATGTTACAGGATTCTGTGACAGAGGATTAGTTCTAGGAAAAACCTAGTCACTCTACAGTTTGTGCTGACAATATTTAATGGCTAATATCTAGAAATGTGGCTCACATTTTCGTGGCACCAAAAATCTAACTTTGTTCCGCTGAGGGCTGCTATGAAGCAAGTTCAGTATAAGCAGGCTTACTTTGTGTACACCGGCTCCACAAAAACTAAAGCCTCAGTCAGAGTTAATGGTGGTTGTCAGGTTTCTTTGTTAACTCAGACTTTCTACTTCAGATCCTGTGAGTCACAAAAAGGGGGGGTGTTAACACCAAATGGACGTCTCATGTATCAGCTGCTTCAGTCAACTGGTTGTTATAGTTGATAGCTACAAGGAATATAAAAAATGATGATGGTGGAAAGCAGCTACTGCAGATGATGCAAGACAGGAATGCTGGTAGAAAGCTGTTAAACGTGCGTGAAGAATTTATTTTACCCATCAATGTAGACGCCTTTTTGAACTGGCTGCTGCTCATTACAGCTGTTAAACTTTAAACTTCACGTATTGAGACGTTATATTGAAGAAGTGCACTTTGGTCAGGGGTGGTCTGATAATACAAGGAGAATTCACTACACATCTTCAGAAACATCTGCAAACTGCATCTAAAACGTATTACAAAAAGCGTTTTGAAAAGGTTGAATAAATGTGGCACAGTGAACCTTTCTGCCCTGGTTTTCAAGAAGGAACATGTAATTTCAATGCAGACACACTAGGTGTCGCTGTTCTGTCTGGTCGCTGCAGCACAGCTTTAATATTTAGCCACGCTCTGATTGGTTACAGAACGACGAAAGCGGAGTGAAGCGCGCACTTCCGGTCCTAAATGAAAGCGTTCCGGTAAACAACATACAAAGTAAATCAGAAATCCAAACCGCTGCCGTGTAGCTGGAATGAAGTCTCCACGAGGCTGTTCCAAAAGGTCGATCTGGCCCATGGCAGTGTTAAAGTATGAATGACATGACAGCTAGGAGAAAACTACGAGGGAGACTGAATCAACACTAATTCCAGTTTTCTCCTTTCATGTCAAACTTATTATTCAGTATATTTAGTCAAGAAAAAAACGCAGAACCACCCCAGGGAAGGAAACAGATCCATGTCACTGTCAGAATAAAACACCGCGCAGGAGAATTATTATTAAAACACACTGAGGACTTCGTCCCGATGAAATTGCAAAGGGAGGATTTATTTTCCTGTCTTTTCTTGTGGTACTTGACAGAAGACATGACAGCACTGCGCTGTATCCACAAACATGTGACTGCAGCATCCATTTAACAAGCAACAAACACATTTTGAATACGTTGCAGATCAACGTAACGCCGGACCAATTACGTTTCTGTTGCAACGTGATTGAAAATGCATTTTAGTTGTCTGAGAATGTAATTTTGTGGAGACAGGGTTGCTCATAGTGATGCTTGCTCTGTCTGGCACAATAACAGTCAAACATCCATCAGTTCCTCCTCAGTCTCTGACAGAGTTTCAGTTTATGTGGACGTTCCTGCTGGAACTCTGTCCTTCTACAGAGTCTCCTCTGACTCTCTGATCCACCTCCACACCTTCAACACCACATTCACTGAAACTCTCTATCCTGGATTCTGGTTCCTCAGTGTCTCTGTGCTGAGTTGAGTCTCCAGAGTCTCCTCCTGGTACAGAAACAGTGTTGAACAGATAGTTGAGTCTCTCCATGAATCTGTCCCTCACAAACATGTTTTCACATTCATGAATTAAATGTGTTTCTTTGTCAAATCCTTCTAAATGATTCCTTGTAAACTTGTTCCTCTTCAAAGATGGAAGTTGTGATTATTCCAGGAGCCAAATGTGGTGTTTGCGTCTTTTTCCAGTCAAATGTTGAGAGTGAAAATCAGGATGTGGTGTTCCTCTGACGCTCACTTGAACTAAAAGCATTTGAGCTGCACAAAGTGTGAAATGAGAGAGGAAGCAGTGAATCTCCAAACTGCTGACAGACTTTCACACATTATTGTCCAGTGAAAATCAGCTTTTTGTGCAGCCACACTTGATCCTGATTTGAGTCTTTAAGTCCTGTTCTAGTGATGAAATGAAACTAAAAATCCTGACTCTGAGTTCTTCATTACAAACACACATTATATCATCTGTTTATTAGGAATGACACCAGAGAGGATTATAACAAAGTTTTTATTGGCCCAAACAACAAAAAAGGACACAAGCAGATCTAAATCTGGACTGAACTCTCTCTGCTTCCCCCTGGAGGCTCCAAGGCTCGTCGTTCTTCAGGTGATCAGCCGGATGTGGCCACACCGTCTGCTCTCCCCCTCCAAATTACATAATGTGGGTGATTATTACTCTTCTTCTATGAAAGCATAGTAGCAGTTAGGAATCACGACGAGCCACTGAAATATTAATCAATAGTTATATTGATTAATTGTCTGATGATTTAATGGCTATTGCTATTTCCCTGTTGAAATATATTTTAATAAAGCATTATCCTGCAATTAAAATCAACAGATTGGAACTTCTATTTATCCCTATCACAATGGTCAGATATATATTTACAGAGAGGTTTGTTCATATATCATTTACAGTCTGATTTATGACACTTTTTTCCCCTAAAAACAGACTGAAATGAACAAAATGAGACATAAAATGAAACAGAAAAACCTTAAACAGACGCAAAATGTCCACAATGATACAAAAAAAAGATCTAAATGAGACACAAAATGTTCACAATGGAACAAAAACTTTGAAAGCACGAAAAATGGCGAGTAAAAACAATCCTAAACACAAAAAGTGACCAAGGTTAGACACAAAATGATGAAAATGAGCCTCAATGAGACACAAAATGAGCAAATTCAACAAAAACAGCCTTTCAGTCACCCAAATGGAACAAAAACAAAGAGAGATGAAAAATGACAACATTTTATCCACTAACAACCCTCAGGATGCAAACTGATCAATATAAGGCACAAAATGAGCAAATGTTAGCTTGTCAGTGTTGTGAAAACTTCAGTCTAACATGTCAGTGTGTAGTTTGATATCTGGAGCTGAGTTGCAGCTCGTTGTCTGGACTTCTGTCTTACCTGAATGTTTCCTATCTGGCTGAGGAGGCTTCATTTTTCTGTCACAGTCTTTGCTCACAATGTCTTCACAAGTTTCACACTTGAAATCTTCACCACAACTCTCCAATATCTCCAAGCTTTGTGTGTTAAACTGACTTTCTCAAGTGTTTCCATGTTTTTCTTCAGAATATGGAATGTGGTAACAGTTGTTAGTTCTTCTCTCTGACATCACAATGGACTTTTAAAAAATGCATTTACTGTCTTAGTACTTGTTCTCTGTGCAATGACAGTAAAGTTGGATCTAATCTAATCTATAAAATGACCAAAATGAGACAAAAATGGACAAAATGTTTCAGTGGTGAGAAAAAGACCCAAACAGAGTCTACTGAACGGTCCAACAATGTTATGGGACAGTTCAAATGGGACACAAAATGACCAAAATGGAACATAAAACATCCAACCATGACAGAAAAATACCACAATGAGCCATAAAATTAGAAAAGAGACATCAAATGTGAAACAAAAAGATAAAAGTGTCCAAAATGGGACTATAATTAAGCAAAAATGACAAAAATGAGACACAAAATGTAGAAAATGAAAAAAACAACCTTAAAGTGATGCAAAATGACTAAAATGAGAGATAAAATGAGCAATTCAGAGCAAAAATGAGATGAAAACTGAAACAGAAATGGCCACTGAGTCACAGAATGATGAAATAGACGTGAACTGACCAAAAGAACTAACAAGATGAGCAACTTTAAACAGAAATAAACTTAAAAACACACAAAATGACCAAAATGAACCACAAAATGGTCAAAATTAAGGCACAAAATGACCAGAATGGAAGAAAAATAACATGAAAAGATGCAAAATGTTTAAAACCAGACAGAAAGACGTAAACTGACCAAAAAAAACACATAATGACACAAATGAGACACAAAATGATCCAGAAATCTTCTCTTACAGTCATGAAACTTTCCACATTTATTCTATTCAACATTCTGAGGCTTTCTACAGAGAGCTTTGTTCATAGATCATTTACAGTCTGATTTATGACACTTTTTTCCCCCTAAAAACAAACTGAAATGTACAAAATGATCCAAATGAGATGTTCCTTTTGTGTCTCATTTTAATCATTTTTGTTGCTAATTCTGGTCATGCATTTCTTTAAATAACTAATAATACTGTGGACTCATTATTTAAACTTGAGGTAAATTCTTCGCATACTCAACTGGAAAATACTTTTACTGATTTGCTGCTGTTTGAACCTTAGTGCTGTCTTCGGGTCAAAATGAACCAGGCCACCATGTTTAATAGCATAGAACGGCCCCTAAATGACCTTTTTCAACTTGAAATTTGATCACTTTTCCTCAAGTGACCCCAACATTAGAAAAAGTGAAACATTGTTTTTGTTTATATTTTCATCAAAGCTGTACACCACCAGGGTACAAAGACTGTCTTCAGGTCATTTTTTACCCGGTGTCAGATAGAAAATTGACCCCCATGGAAAAGTGACCGAGGTTACAAAACATTAAATAACTAGCATAATACATAGTGGGGTCAAGATTCTACACCCTGGCTACTTCTGGACTGTTGAGATTGTCATATTTGCAGATTTTCAAATTAATATGGACTAATCTGATATTGCTGAAGCCATGAGGGCAGTTTTCAGGTTTCAGTTCCCAGCAGGTCAGAGATCAGGTTTTATTTAGTCATCCAGGAGTAACAAGAAGGACTGTAAAACAAATACTGTGTGCTGCACGTGTGACAAATACAGTTGCAGTCTGTCCTCCATGTGTTAATTAGAGCTTAATATGTTCGGAATATTTTGCTTGAATCTGTTATTTTTTCTATTCTTATGATTGATGTAGGTTATGCATCTTTCAGGTGGGAGAAATGACCCAAAAAATGAGAGAGTACTAGTATCTGGTAGTTGAGTTTTGTAGTTTTATATTCCATTGTACAGTATACAGTACACTGTTGTTTCCCTTCAAAAATTCATTTCAAGTTCACTTCTGCACATTTCTGGTACTTTATTAGGCTATAGAAGTATTATCTCCTGCAAAACAAGAAATGTTTACACCTATGCAGTACCTTTAGCAGCAATAATAGTGATAATAAACCTCTACTTAAAGAAAGAAAACAGTTACAGCATGAACAATGGTATAAAAACGAATGGTGTTCACTGATTAAATACAGTCTTTCTACCCTCTGAGGAAGCAAAAACAGACATTCACAAAGAGTGTGATGCATGACAGGTTGTTTCTTCATGTAAAATAGATTTTTGGTTAAAAATTCCATTAAGCTGCTCTATTTTAGAGGCTCAGTGGAGGCAGGTCATTTTTGACCCTGAGGACAGGAGGAGTGTTCAGGACGTTCAGACAATACAAGGGTTCAATGTGCTGTATGACAACACAATGAGATCCTACTAACAAATCACACAGATGACCTATGTGGTGACAATAGAAGAAATAAATAGCATAAGACCTTTATCTAACCAGCAGAAACTGCAGCACAGCTTCACCTGTTTTTAACATTTCTGGTTTTGACATTTGCAGGAGTGTATCAGCTACTACTAGTAAAACCACATGTCTGTTGCTTGAAAACATAATAATGTTGGTTATGTCTTTGATATCTGACTCAGAGTCATTCTTGCTGGGGATCTTCAATGTTACATTCATTATGAAACAACTTGTAAATGTTCATCTGTTTGAAAACATTCAAAACATTTCATGAAGCAGTCATGGAGCTGTAGACGTTTTATTACAACTTTATTTCACGTCCAGATCTCCTCTGCTGCAGTGACACACTCTGTTGTGTCCTACTGTCACAATGTCTCTGTATCTCGTTGCCTCCTTTTACTAGAAAGACAGCAGAGCTCAAGCTGAGTGGATTCCAGCAGTATGTTCACACCTGAACAGCCATGTTCTCTCAGCAGGATGTGAAAATGTTCCAAACAGCTTCACATTATCTCCAATCACTGCTCTGCTGATGAAGGATGTCATGATAGCAGAAATGTAGCAGTCTGTACCAATACCATATCCATCCAGACATTCAGTTTGGTTCTTCTGCCTGCTGCTCCACCACCACAGTCCAGACTCCATCTGGTCTAATCATCAAGGATTGCTTACATACTTCCTCACAATTGTTGTTGAAGCACAGACTAAAGGTGCTTTAAATCTAAAACATCTACTTTTAACCTGTACCAACTCTTCCATGTTGTTTCAACCTTAGTTCTGACATTATGTTTTCCACAGATGTTTCAGGATCACGACTTCTCAGCTGTGTGGATTCTCATGTGGGCTTTTAATCGATAACGACAGTTGAAGCTTTTTCTACAGGTTCCACAAGAATATGGCTTCTCAACTGTGTGACGTCTCATGTGGACAGTCAAATAGGTCTGTTGACTGAAGCTTTTTCCACAGGTTCCACAAGAATATGGCTTTCCCATTTTGTGAACTGCCATGTGCCTATTATGTGCTGTTGAACCAGAAAATCTTATTCCACAAATGTGACAAACATATGGTTTCTCACCTGTGTGAAGTCTCACGTGGGCAGTCAAATGGGTCCGTCGACTAAAGCTTTTTTCACAGATTCCACAAGAATATGGCTTCTCACCTGTGTGGGTTCTGTGATGTCTGATTAAATCTGATTTACGACTAAAAGCTTTTCCACACACCTCGCATGTTGTACATTTTCTTGCCTTGTCATTATCACACTGTCTCGCTGATGTTGGAGCATTGTCTACATCATTACTGTGACTGTTGTTACTCTGATGTCTTGGTTTCTGCTCGATACATCTAGTTGATCCTGAGTCTACATCCTTGCTTCCTTCCTGATCTGGGCTCTCAGCTACACAAGAGATGTGAAACAGGAGCTGATCACTGTTTGGTTTTGGTTCACTGTGGTCACTTTCCTCATCAGCAGGAGTCACCTCAAAGGTATCAGTCTCCTGTTTCAATCCAATTAACTCTTCCTCCTGACTGGAGCAGAGTTCATCCTGTTCCACTTTAATTTGTAGTAACCCTGGGTTTGATTGGTCCAGACTGGTGCACAATTCTTCCTGTTCCATTTTAATTTGAGAAATCTCTGGGTTTGATTGGTCCTGACTGGTGCAGAGTTCCTCCTGCTGATCTTTAATCCGTGGAGGCTCTGGGTCCTCATGGTCCACCATGGAGTTTCTCTCCTGGTCATGGGGCTGATGGTCAACAACAGTCTTCTCATTCTCACAGACATAAGACTGTGGGAGCTCTGGAGGGAAAAAGAGACAAAAGATAATGGTTACTACTGTGATGATGAGAGAACACACATCTGTCACTTTGTCCAGGACTGGCTGTCTCCAACAAATTCAGCTCAACAGTTGAATGTTTGATGCAAAAAGAATATGATGCTTTATAATAGAAGTCTTTGAGCCGTGAAACAGCAGCAGGAATGATACAAGCATCTCCAAATGACTGAACATTTCTATGAACACGTTGTTCCACAGTGGATACAGGAGCACAAAGTTCTAATGGTAAACACCACTGGGTACTTTTCTACACATCACACAGACAGGTTTGATGGGGATCCAGTAAAATCTGTCTGAATAAAGCTGCTGTCCTCTTCAGCCTTCAAACCTGTCAGGACATTTGGATTTTAATGTTATTCTTATTTTACTGCTGGTTACTGTACTGTTGATTTGACTCATCAGTGAAACCCAACATGTTAATAGTGGAATGCAGTTGAACACATTACTTCTATACTCTCTAACTCTGTACGTGCGCTTTCTTTAGATCACGAATGATCTCGATACATGGAATTATGTCTCTGGACTGAAATGATGGAATGACTGAGTCCTCTGTCAGAGTTTTATTAATAAACTGTTTGATAACACAATGCAGTTGCTGTTAGTGTGGAGTAGTTCAGATACACACGTGGACAAAATTGTTGGTACCCCTCAGTTAAAGAAGGAAAAACCCACAATTCTCACTGAAATCACTTGAAACTCACAAAAGTAACAATAAATAAAAATTTATTGAAAATTAAATAATCAAAATCAGCCATCACTTTTGAATTGTTGATTAACATAATTATTTAAAAAAAACAAACTAATGAAATAGGGCTGGACAAAAATGATGGTACCCATAACTTAATATTTTGTTGCACAACCTTTTGAGGCAATCACTGCAATTAAACGATTTCTGTATTTGTCAATGAGCGTTCTGCAGCTGTCAACAGGTATTTTGGCCCACTCCTCATGAGCAAACAGCTCCAGTTGTCTCAGGTTTGATGGGTGTCTTCTCCAAATGGCATGTTTCAGCTCCTTCCACATATGTTCAATGGGATTCAGATCTGGGCTCATAGAAGGCCACTTTAGAATAGTCCAACGCTTTTCTCTCAGCCATTCTTGGGTGTTTTTGGCTGTGTGTTTTGGATCGTTGTCCTGTTGGAAGACCCATGACCTGCGACTGAGACCAAGCTTTCTGACACTAGGCAGCACATTTCTCTCCAGAATGCCTTGATAGTCTTCAGATTTCATCGTACCTTGCACACTTTCAAGACACCCTGTGCCAGATGCAGCAAAGCAGCCCCAAAACATTACTGAGCCTCCTCCATGTTTCACCGTAGGGACAGTGTTCTTTTCTTCGTATGCTTGGTTTTTGAGTCTATGAACATAGAGTTGATGTGCCTTACCAAAAAGCTCCAGTTTGGTCTCATCTGTCCAAAGGACATTCTCCCAGAAGCTTTGTGGCTTGTCAACATGCATTTTTGCAAATTCCAGTCTCGCTTTTTTATGAGTTTTTTTCAGCAGTGGTGTCCTCCTTGGTCGTCTCCCATGAAGTCCACTTTGGTTCAAACAACGACGAATGGTGTGATCTGACACTGATGTACCTTGGCCTTGGAGTTCACCTTTAATTTCTTTGGAGGTTGCTCTGGGCTCTTTGGATACAATTCGAACGATCCGTCTCTTCAATTTGTCATCAATTTTCCTCTTGCGGCCACGTCCAGGGAGGTTGGCTACTGTCCCGTGGGTCTTGAACTTCTGAATAATATGAGCCACTGTTGTCACAGGAACTTCAAGCTGTTTAGAGATGGTCTTATAGCCTTTACCTTTAAGATGTTTGTCTATAATTTTTTTTCGGATGTCCTGGGACAATTCTCTCCTTCGCTTTCTGTTGTCCATGTTCAGTGTGGTACACACCTTTTCACCAAACAGCAGGGTGACTACTTGTCTCCCTTTAAATAGGCAGACTGACTGATTATGAGTTTGGAAACACCTGTGATGTCAATTAAATGACACACCTGAGTTAATCATGTCACTCTGGTCAAATAGTTTTCAATCTTTTATAGAGGTACCATCATTTTTGTCCAGCCCTATTTCATTAGTTTGTTTTTTTAAATAATTATGTTAATCAACAATTCAAAAGTAATGGCTGTTTTTGATTATTTAATTTTCAATAAATTTTTATTTATTGTTACTTTTGTGAGTTTCAAGTGATTTCAGTGAGAATTGTGGGTTTTTCCTTCTTTAACTGAGGGGTACCAACAATTTTGTCCACGTGTGTATGTGCGATATGGGTGTCCAGAACTGCAATATCGATATATATTGCGATATTGGATATTAGTGCTGTTGTCCGATGTGATAACCACTTGTTCCTCTTCTTGCAACCCCCAGTTCGTCAACACATCCCACAGGGCAGCCGCTATATTTTCACCGGTGTGGGAGTCCGGAAAGTAGGAGACTTCTAAGCAGCGTGTTTTCAGATCAAAGTCATTTGTGAGAAAGTGAACAGTAAAACTGATGTAGGGCTCAGTAGTACGACTGGACCATAAATCTGTGGTGCTTGCAAAGAAATCCACATTATTAAGCTCCGCTTTTACAGACCCCAAGCATGCCTCGTACATCTGTGGAATGGCGACTTGGGAAATAGTTCAGTGATGGCACTTGGTATCTGCGGTCGAATTCTTTCAGCATATCCAAAAAACCTTCTTTGCACACGACATTAATGGAGAGTGTGCATTTCACGATATAACGTGTAATGGCCTCAGTTAAACCTTGGTGGCAGTTGGAAGTTTTTTCATATGGTGTAACAGAAGAAAAACTTTCACCAATTGTTGTCTGTGTGCTTGCCTTTATTTTCTCTGCCTTCATGGGAGTAGCTCGTGGTGTTTTAGATTGTAAGAAAACAGCATACAGTTCCTTGTGGTTGTGTTCGAGGTGGCTGTGCAGATTTGTAGTGTTTCCTCGCGACGTAGCCACAATTTTTCGGCATGACTTGCAAAGTACTTGCGTATATGACTCGTCCTGTCTCCGAAAGCCATAGTACTCCCAAATTTCTGAGGTGCGCTGTTTTTTAGACACAAGTTGTTCGTTACAGTCGTCTTCCCGTGTCCTGCCATGTTGTGTTGTGGCGCTGGTAGCAAAAATGCTATTTGGGATGGGGGGAGAGGGCTTCAAGGTCACGCTCAATTGGTCACAAGAAAACGTCTATGCATGCAAAAAGCATGATTTATACATCTAAATAATCATAAAATTATTGCGCAACTTTGCGATATGGATATCGCACTTACCATTATTGCAAAAACGATTTTTTTTTTGATATATCATGCAGCCCTAATGGTGTCTGTTATTGATGCTGTGTGGAGTTTTAAAAATGTGATCGTTGTGTTGATTGACCCTGGAAGCAAGAACCAAAGTTTCCTGTTCAGAGGTGCTGGAAGTGTTTACACACGTGGACAAAATTGTTGGTACCCCTCAGTTAAAGAAGGAAAAACCCACAATTCTCACTGAAATCACTTGAAACTCACAAAAGTAACAATAAATAAAAATTTATTGAAAATTAAATAATCAAAAACAGCCATTACTTTTGAATTGTTGATTAACATAATTATTTAAAAAAACAAACTAATGAAACAGGCCTGGACAAAAATGATGGTACCTCTATAAAAGATTGAAAACTATTTGACCAGAGTGACATGATTAACTCAGGTGTGTCATTTAATTGACATCACAGGTGTTTCCAAACTCATAATCAGTCAGTCTGCCTATTTAAAGGGAGACAAGTAGTCACCCTGCTGTTTGGTGAAAAGGTGTGTACCACACTGAACATGGACAACAGAAAGCGAAGGAGAGAATTGTCCCAGGACATCCGAAAAAAAATTATAGACAAACATCTTAAAGGTAAAGGCTATAAGACCATCTCTAAACAGCTTGAAGTTCCTGTGACAACAGTGGCTCATATTATTCAGAAGTTCAAGACCCACGGGACAGTAGCCAACCTCCCTGGACGTGGCCGCAAGAGGAAAATTGATGACAAATTGAAGAGACGGATCGTTGGAATTGTATCCAAAGAGCCCAGAGCAACCTCCAAAGAAATTAAAGGTGAACTCCAAGGCCAAGGTACATCAGTGTCAGATCGCACCATTCGTCGTTGTTTGAGCCAAAGTGGACTTCATGGGAGACGACCAAGGAGGACACCACAGCTGAAAAAAACTCATAAAAAAGCGAGACTGGAATTTGCAAAAATGCATGTTGACAAGCCACAAAGCTTCTGGGAGAATGTCCTTTGGACAGATGAGACCAAACTGGAGCTTTTTGGTAAGGCACATCAACTCTATGTTCATAGACTCAAAAACCAAGCATACGAAGAAAAGAACACTGTCCCTACGGTGAAACATGGAGGAGGCTCAGTAATGTTTTGGGGCTGCTTTGCTGCATCTGGCACAGGGTGTCTTGAAAGTGTGCAAGGTACGATGAAATCTGAAGACTATCAAGGCATTCTGGAGAGAAATGTGCTGCCTAGTGTCAGAAAGCTTGGTCTCAGTCGCAGGTCATGGGTCTTCCAACAGGACAACGATCCAAAACACACAGCCAAAAACACCCAAGAATGGCTGAGAGAAAAGCGTTGGACTATTCTAAAGTGGCCTTCTATGAGCCCAGATCTGAATCCCATTGAACATATGTGGAAGGAGCTGAAACATGCCATTTGGAGAAGACACCCATCAAACCTGAGACAACTGGAGCTGTTTGCTCATGAGGAGTGGGCCAAAATACCTGTTGACAGCTGCAGAACGCTCATTGACAAATACAGAAATCGTTTAATTGCAGTGATTGCCTCAAAAGGTTGTGCAACAAAATATTAAGTTATGGGTACCATCATTTTTGTCCAGCCCTATTTCATTAGTTTGTTTTTTTTAAATAATTATGTTAATCAACAATTCAAAAGTGATGGCTGATTTTGATTATTTAATTTTCAATAAATTTTTATTTATTGTTACTTTTGTGAGTTTCAAGTGATTTCAGTGAGAATTGTGGGTTTTTCCTTCTTTAACTGAGGGGTACCAACAATTTTGTCCACGTGTGTATCTGAACTACCAGGGCCGGCCCTAGGTTCACAGGCACCCTAGGCAAAATAGTAATACGGCGCCCCCCCCCCCCCTTCGAATCCAATACACTTTCCCATAAATCTCTGCGCAGAGATTCAGCAGAGGTGTCTACACTAAAGACCTGCTTTAATTTGTTAACATAATCATAACAATAGGAGCTATATCATGCAAAATCCACTTTTTGTAGGTTTTAACCATGTCATACTGTTATTTCCTCTTCAAAAACACCCCCAAAGTGTTTTTTTTTTTGTCCCCGTTTGTTTGTGCTTTTCCTGTTTCTGCTGCTCAACTAGCAGCCCCTCCCAGACCTGAGAAAAACGAGCTGTCTGTTGCTTCTACGTCACAAACAGCAGAGCCTCTTCTCCCTGTTCACTGTTCTCCTAAAAGATTGCCTTCCTCCGTGTTTTTTTTTCTCTTAATTGCCGCAGCAGCTTATGCCTCGTTACTGGGTGAAAGGTCGCCTGTTTGTTTGTGAGCTTATCTCTGGAAATTGCCTGTCCTTGGCTGCCATCGTGTGGCGACAGAGGGTAAGTACAGTTACCAATCTTTTAAACCAAGGAGGTTTTAGGAAGTTACGAAAAAGCCTCATATTTCCGACAAAATGAGTCTTCAAGGAATCAAAATCGAGGTAGGGGTAAAAACAATATACTTACTGTTGAGTTTTAAATGTTTTAAAAAAAAACATGATACTTCTTGAATAATAAGAACATTGCTTTATAAAATTATAATACACAAAACTTTCAAGTTTTCTGGGATAAAAGAAGTGCAACAGTGCAAATCCACAAATAATGCAAAACAGTGCAATATCAAAATTACTTTAAACTTTACACTCACAGTTGTAATACACATTAGGTAATGCCACAACACTTGACTCTGTTCCAATTGTGAAAAAGAAAACAACTGGAAGTGCTAATGCAAATTCTTGAACTACGAAGTAAACATATCTCAAAATGTACAAAAACAAAACAAAAAAGCAAACAAACTTCCAAACATTAAACGTTCTGTCTGGGAACAGGCCTTAGTGCAAATTCAAAAATCTGTGGAAAACAGCTGTTTTTTTCTATTCTCACCATAATAATTATTTACAATGTAATAATTAAAATAAATAATGTAAAAAATAAATAGCAAAAATGAACTAACAAAACTCTTCTGTTTGTCAAGTGTTTTTGTCTAAAACTTCACACGTCTTGACTTGCGTGCAGCAAAGGCATCTATGGTTGCATCATACGAAATCTGTCTGGATATTTCTCTATTAATACTCATCACTGCCAGCCCATTAAGTCGCTCCTGTGACATGGTGGACCTCAGGTAATTTTTGATGAGCTTCAGTTTGGAGAAGCTTCTTTCTGCTGATGCAACTGTCACAGGGGTAGTGACAGCAATTCTCAGTGCCACCCACATGTTTGGAAAAACCTCTTTCAGGCCTTTCTCCTCCAGAAAAACAAGAAGTTCAAAGGCTGTCATGTTTTGCTTTGGCCATTTTGGGAAAGACTGCAGTTCCATGATTAATTCTTCAATGTTCAGGTCACTTTTCTCTCCAAAGGAAAGGGTTTGACACAGATCTTTTGCTTGTTTCTCAAGGTCTTCTGCGTTCAGTTTGGGAAAGTTGATGAGGACTCTGAATTTATCAGCTACATCACTCATCATTCCAGTTCTTTCCCTCAAGGATGAAATGGCCACATCCACAATGGTGTTGAAGAATGAAACCTCCATTTTCTTCAAGGCATCTGTCTGAGGTTCATCTGGGGCTTCGTAAGAGAACTGTTGTTTTGTAGTTCTGAGTCTTTTCTCTTTGAGGGCAGCAACTACATTCATGTTCTCGCACATCTCTTTGGCAGATTTTAGGGCTTCATCAAAGCCAGTGTTTCTGTAGCTGGCAAGGGACGCTTCAGCTTTCTCAAGAAGGTCAACAGCTACATCCAACTGCATGGTCTGAGACTGAAGATGTTTGTTCACTATCTGTATTTTGGAGAGAATTTCAAACCATACCACAGTGCAAATACAAAACCGGTATGACCCAATTTCTTCTGCCAAAGACTGTGATTCAATCTTTATAGTTGGATCTGAAGCAGCGTTACGGACTTCTAAAAGCGCATCTCTGACTTTTCCAGCCTGGAATCTAACAGCCGCCACACTGTTGATTCTGCTCTCCCACCTTGTGTCTGCCCAGGACTTCACTGTTATGTCCACATGCTCTTTTAAAGTTGCCCACCTCTGAGTGGAAGCAGAAAACAGATTAAAGAGTTTCTGCAGGTAGCCAAAGTAACATGTGGCTTCAGCAGAGCTTTTTGCTGCATCAGAGACAACCAAGTTCACAGTGTGTGCTCCACATGGCACAAATAAAGCCCTCGGGTTGACCTGGAGCAGTCTAGCTTGGACTCCCTTATTTTTGCCCTTCATGTTTGCTCCATTGTCATATGATTGCCCTCTGCAGTCATCAAATGGGATATTAAGTTGTAGTAATTTCTTAAGAATGAGGGCTGAGAGGCCTTCTCCTGTTGTTTCCTCTGCCTCTAGAAACCCCAGAAAATGTTCTTTAATCTGTGGAGTGCCTTCAACAGAGACAATGCGAATTATAACTGATAATTGCTCCACATGGCTCACATCAGGTGTGCAGTCTAAAATGATTGCGTAATATTTGGACTCATTGATTTCCTTTACAATGGCATGCAAAATCCTTTCACTAAGGCAGTCAATCAGTTCATTTTGAATGGTCTTCCCCAGGTAGGTTGTGTGACTGGCTCCTCCTTCAATCTTAATAATGTGCTCTTTCAGCACAGGATCAAACTGAGCCATTAACTCCACTTCCTTAAGGAAATTTCCATTGTTTGGCTGATTAAGTTGGTCTGTGGAACCCCTGAGTGCAATATTTCTCTCTGCCAGTGACTTAATAATTGCCACAAGTCTGGTGAGAACTTCCCGCCATCTCCTCCTTTCAGCATGTATTATGGCCATCTCAATATTGTCAATTGTTTGACCCTTTTTTGAACGACTTTCAAGTTCTCTCCAGCTTCCCATGTTATTTGTGTGTTCTTTACTGTTTTCATGTGTTTTAAGTATGTCACCACAGTTTTTCCAGTCATCAGTGCCATCCTTGCTAAGTTTAAAAGTCTTCTGTGAGAAGAGCTTGCAGCAGAAACAGTACAAACTATCTTTCTTTTTTGAATACATGAGCCATGACCTTTTGATTTTTTCCCCATTGGTCAACAGTCTGAAGAAATGGCGGTGATGGCAACTTCTTCCATCCTGTTTTTTGGGGAACGAGAAGTCTGACCTTATTACAGGTGGTCCTCGACTAACCAATTCAGTCCTCTCTGAATCAGACAAGTTGGGTGGCCAATCAGCGGGATCAATGGGGGCTGCTGAGATGGGCTCACATACATCTGTTGATGTTGATGGAGCGCCTGTAGGCTGGCGGATTGTATTGAGACTGCTGGTGCTGGGTCCTTCTGTAAGAGATTAAAATACACAAGATGTCAATGACAGGACAAATAAATTTTATTTATTTATTTTTTTACTGTGATTCAAATATTTCTATAAAATGCAGAAAATATATTTGTTTTTCAAAGTATGATAAGTATGCATAATTTGCATTCTGGCATTAAATAAAGATAATGCACACAGTGAGCAACAAACTAAAACACTAAATTGTACCATATTTTTGAAGAACACCAAGATTTTTTTTTTTACTCTTTCTTTTATTTGCCAACAAATGACCATAACATGATGTATTGATTGTTTAAGTAATTGTGTATGCTTTTCTCACGAGTTTATATATATATATATATATATATATATATATATATATATATATATATATATATATATATATATATATATAAAATAGAATGAATGTATATTCCTATATATAATACAAAATGTATAATACTCACCTGGTTCAACCGTTTGAGGTGGTGTCTGAAGAATTACAGTGCTGCTGCTTGGTGCTTCACTGACTGCTCCTGTACAAAGCAAAAACATATAGATCTTTAAGAATTACTTTTTTTCCTCAATTGTTTTTGTGAAAATTATATAATACAAAACATAAAGTGGATGGATTTGATTCAAATCTTATATAAGACGTATAATTACATTGCTACTACTTTGCTATTGTAATGCTCACCAGCATCAACATTTTGAAGTTGTGTCTCAATCACTGCTGTGCTTCTGCTTAATGCTTGAGATGCTGTGTAAAACACCAAATAATAGATTATTGACTTTTTGGTGAGCCAACATAATAACATATATAAGTCATAGACAGTGGAGTATCTCATACCACTCCAACAAAACTATTACATAAACATTAGTAATCCTTTCAACTTACAATGTTCACTGTCACTGTCACTAACAGCCACAGGAGAAGGTAACTGTGAGACCGAGCTTGCTGCCTCTTCTGCAGCAGCTTCTACAGTTGGCCCCTGTCGTGGCTGTAGATATTTTCTCAGAGCATCTGATCAAAAGAAACATGCTTGCACATTACATGAATTTGTGGATTATGCACAAAAGTGACTAAACCAACGAGGTAAAACGTCTGCTCTATTAAATAAACTGGCACAGGCAAGAATGTATGATGTTTCAACAAATAGAGGTAGGTTATAGCACATAATAAGTAGCATTTGACTTAGCTAGCGTTAGCACAATCGTAAATTGACATCCAGATGAAAGGTCGAATTATGTCATTATCCAAAGAATATATACCTCGACTTTGAGCCCGTTTCTCCTCCTCTTCTCTTCTTCGCTTTCTGAAAGCAGCACCCGAAGGCTTGGACAGCCTTTTCATGATAAAAGTTTTATGTTTACAAAAATGACAGCGCTACGACGACGACCATCTCATCAATAAACTGATGGGATGCGCTGCCCATCCCCCACTCACTCACCTTGTAAACTCAACAGCATGCTGTAGTAGCGCGGGGCGCCGCCCCGGCGGCGGCGCCGCAGATCAGATGGAAAAGGATGCATGCGTGACTCACAACTCGCGAGAGTTGTGAGTCATGATTAGTGAAAACGAGTTTTATTTTAAGTTTCACAAAATTTGTAGTTATTTATAGGTTGAGAGACTGAGAGTAAACATAATGGTGCATTAAGAAAGTGAATAAAAAAAAATTTAAAAAAAAAGGAAAGAAAGACTGAGAGGGAGACTGCCATTTGGCGCCCCCTCACCAGATGGCGCCCTAGGCAACGGTCTAGGCCGCCTATGCCGTGGGCCGGCTCTGAAGATAAGATAAGATAAGATAGACTTCATTGATCTCACAAAGGAGAAATTTACTGTTACAGGGCTCTTAGAAACAAAAACAGAGGAGTACATGAGATAAAACTGAATAAGTTGGTTGAAATGAATGAAAGAAAAGAATCAATGAATAAATTGATTAAATTAGACAAAATAAATATATGACAAAAAAATGAAAACACACAAAAAAAGAATAAATGGAACAACAGTTTGTGGATGGTTAGGAGTTGGTGTTTATCCCATCAATATTTTAGTGGGAAAACAAATTGAAATCAAGTCATGACAACAATCAACTTTGACAAATGTGCAAGTAGACTTTATTTAAAAGCATAAAGGCCTTTATTTTCCTTCAATTATTCTTCAATTATTCTTCACTTTTTTCTTTCTGAATATTTTGCAAATTTTCAGAAAGTTGGGAAATGAAGACAACATGAGGGTTAATGTAAAGATGATTAAATGTTGCCTACATCCCTGTTGATGCTCTTTATTTCTCTTTAAATGAAGCTCTCTTACGGCCACCATAATGTCCACCCAACCCCATGATCCAGGTCATCCCCTGTCCATATTTGCTGTTTGTTTGACCCCATAAGGCCACGAACCCTGGCTGATCCTTCATCTGAGGACAAAGCTTATGTTTGCAGTGACATCATAAATGCCTGTGCAGAGAAAACAGTGGCTGATGAATTTAGCAGGGAGTCGAGCACAGTGGACAGCAGAGAGACACGGAGACGTGGCCTGAAACTTCCACTGTCATGGAACGTTTTCAGACGAGGACCCACACCTCGGCCAAACATGCAGAGTGCTTCCCAAAAACAGGGCTGAGCTGGAGATCAGATTGCTGTGCTTGTTGCAGAGACAGTGGAAGGGGAGGGAGGGAAGCATGGCTGGGATCATCAGGTTATAACACTAAATGTTTCTATGAAGCTCTGTGACTGCTGCAGACAGTCAGAGACGGGGCTCTGCTCCTTGTTTTTAGAGGCTGCCTGGAATGTGTTGAGGACTGTGGACATCTGCTTTATAGCATCTGTGCATCCACCCCCAGCTATGAATCTGCTGCTGGTCTGATAATGTATCATTCTGTTACCGATATCTGTAAATACAGACTGTGTGAATGACAGCTTTGCAGTTCTTTGCACCATTTAATTAATGGGCTGCATTTGGCATTAAATAATTTACATCTAAACCTGCAACACAGGAAGCAGCCTGGGAGAAATGCCTGCTTTTGAATGCATGTTTTCTTTTCTTTTTTTTGCTGTTGTTGTTTCAGTTGCACTACCCACAGATTATAGGTTGCTGTTTCAGTCTGGCTCTCCTGGAGCTTTTTGGTGTGAAAATTCCTCAGAGTCCTTCTCAGGTCGTTTCAGATGCATCCCACCCATGCAGTCACACTGACTCGTGGATTACCATTTTCTTTGTTCGGCTAATTGTATTATTGTGGCTTTTTAAAAATCCAGTAGGTGGTGTGTGAGCCGGTGAATGAATGTACAATCACTTATGGGTGAGATTTATTTCTTCACATGTAAATGAAATGCTTCGTTTTCACCGTCTGCTGTGAAGTTTCCACAGTCTGGATGGGACACTTTAAATCATTTCACGGTGAGAACTGATTAGGTGTGGATTTTTATTAGCATTTGTAATAAATGTAATCTCAGTATTATCCTGCAGTGGCCTCGGGTTATTTCCTGATATCGCAACGTCATGCCAGAAATTCATTAATTGGTGACTGATGTGCCATTTCTCAAAAGCTGAGTGACAAAGATAATGCTGCAAAGTCCCTTCTTGCTGATGTCATCTTTGAAATAGACCAGGCCCATGTAACCTAACACCTTGGTGGGAATGCACTCAGTCAAGCCGATTGTTTCTGCTCACATACAGTTTCTTGTGTGAGATAAGTATGGCCTGGCTGCAGAGAGAACAACAAGGCCTTAAAAGCGTGGATGAGACATCGACTGTCAACGCCTCCGTTTGTCAGATTCTTAACCAGATTCGTGCTCAAGCAGCGCCAAAGTTGACGAGAATGAACATTGTAAACAGCAGTGTGTACGTGTGGTGGCTTTCCAGTAAGATATGGTTTCTGATATCACATCATCCCAGACTAATATTCAGACTATTAGTCAGGATGTGATGAGCTGAGCTGGTGCCTGCTGTGATTCATGTAGCAGCTTCTGAATAGGCAGCATAAATGTTATGGCACAGAGGATGTGAGTCAGGACAGAGAGAATCCAGTTCACTGGGCCATTACTGCAGCTGAAAGGAAGAGGAGGAAGTTGGTTTGAAGATTTGTCACCATAAGATCTCTCTGTTTTAGAAAGGGGGTGGGTTCCTCTCAGGAATGTGAAAAGACCTGGGTGTTGGGAAGGTTTTTCCCCCTATAAATAAGACTAACTAGTCACAAGATTCAGTGTTTGAGGGACAGCTAGTTCTATAGTATGGACGCACAGAAGGCACAATGTTAATGTTCTGTTTGGATCACTTCATGTATTACATTAAGGTGATAGTTTTAAAAGTTCAATTAAAAAACCTTTAAAATCTGTATGTTTTTTTAAAGTAAAATAACAGCAAATATCTGTAATTTTTTAGTTTGAAATAAAAGTGCATTTTTACATTCACACATTATATAATAATAAATTATGATTTGTATAAAATATCATTTTTGTGTGTTTCTCTTTACAATCAACATGTAAATTAATACTTTTTTCTAGGATTTTACTGGAAATTATTGGTAGTTTAACAAAAAAAGTGAAGTTATGTAAAACAGTTTTAGAATATGTAGAATGTTTTTATTTTACAATTTAAAAATTGTGTAAGATAATAAAATGTTACATTTTTAGGATTTGGATATCTTTAAAATGTTGTTTTGTAGTTTTTGTGTGTTTTGTTGATTTCAATCATTTAATTCAGTAGGTACTATTTTACAGCCAAATGTTATAAAAGGACAAATCACAATTAAAAAAAACAAACTTTTGATGTGGACATTTTGCGCAGCCTGTTTTTCACAGTTAATATGTGAATTTTAAAAATAAATCTGGGATTTTTCCTCGTTATTATTTGTAATTCTGTAAAATGATTAACTATTGCAGTTTTTAAAAAAGTTTTTTAAAAATGTGTTTTTTCAGTGTATGGAATATTGGCTAATATGAAAACCAAAAATAGTGCAAAAACTTCCAGTCTTCACCACAGTTATTATTGAAAACCAGCATTATGAACTAAAGTGGCTGTTCAGTGGCTAAATCTGCATCATGCATGTGCTGAGCCACAGGTTTGTGCAGAGCAACAGGTCAATCAGAAAGCGACCCTCTTCTCTTTGTTGTCCCTCATCCTCCCAACATGCTCTGGTTGGTTCCTTATTTCACTTCAAATCTTTTGACTGCATCTAAAGTTCTGCTTAAAGTTCATTTGGGGCAGTTGTCCTACTCAGGCACTCATCAGCGGTGCTGGGAGGTGATACATCCATCTGCGCCTGTGACGGCCGCTAATCCTCGACAACTGTGCCCCTCTGGCACCGTATCCGTTGCACTGCTGGTTGTGTGATACAAGAGGCTCCCATCCTTTGTCCTTGAAATTGTTTGAATTAGCACAACGGCGGGGGCTGGGGTTGCAAACATCAGAGTTACTCAAAAGGATTGACAAAATCACATGAGCATGATAGCTTGGAGGTGGTAGACGTGTTTGACAGATAATCAGCAGTAAAATCGATACAAGTGACAGATATAGAATCAGTGCAGCCCTTTGAATGAGTCTAACTTTGGACCTCTGCTAGTGTGCTGTGCAGCACAGTGGGCAATGTTTGATCAGTGCTTTATGTCAGAACTGATCCCCTGTAGAAGATGGACTTGTAGTGTGTTTTTAAGGGATCACTTCTATTCAAATCTGGCCTAAGTTGCCTTATACCTTTATACCTTATTTACCTTTATGAAACATGTTTGCACTTTTATTCAAATCAAAATCAAATTAAATCAAGCTTTATTGTCATTTAGCTGTAAATACAGCAGAAGTGCACACAAGATGAGCGAATGTTTCTTCAGGATCCAGTTTGAAACAATTAAACTTTACAGTCGAGGAAAAAAACTTCACTTAATTTTAGTTCATGTTTTTCTACTTCATTTATCTTCAACATGCTAATTTTTCCCAGACAGAGCTATACAATGCCGTACTACACTATAAACATTTATAAAATGAACATTTAGTGAAAGTTTTGTGTTGGTGCACAATGTTGTATTATATTACACCACTAACACATCATTCTGGGACGTTAATGTTCATGCTTTTAATCTTGTTACTGCTTTAGAACTGCTAACTGCCTGATTTACTCTAAAGAAGCTTGTGTCTACATTTATTCACTTAAAGTCATTTTTTCTATTCCATTTATCCAGTGAATCCTTTTTAATAAGTCCTTAAAATGTGTTGTACTGTTTACCATTGATTTCTTTCTTTTATTTCAACTTTTTTTTAAAAATATTTTTATAAAGCTATTGTATTTTGACTGATGCACAACAACACAACAAGCCTTCAAAACGAATTTTTCACTTCCAGCACTCATTGCAGAACTCTCAAACCTGTTGTGCTTGTTGATCCATGATCCACTGAACAAATGCTCAGTAGGTGTGTGTGGCTGCATGTATGTGTGTGTGAGCTTAGATAAGCCATGTGAAATCACTTGTCCCACCACCAAACTTGCAGCATGTCCTAGTTGGACCTCCCAGCAGCCACTGACACTGTCACATTCTGTGACAAAGTGTTTAGTTGTGTCAGTTCAACCATCACAAACACTAAGCACACAACACTTCATGACCAGCACACAACACTTCATGACCAGCACACATGCGATGGCCAGGAATCAAACCCTGGTCAACTGCTTGGAAGGTAGCTATGCTCACCACTATACCACCATCGCTATGAAATGGACTGTTTTTGTGTGCTCTCAGGAGTTCAAACGGATAAGAGAAGTAGGTGCAGAGAAAAGGGAGGAAATGAACATCAGCCAGAAGCCCTGATCTCTGTCACGACACACAACATCTTAGTATTTTCTACAGCAAAACAACCTGATGAAAATTAAACTCAATCTTGAATCATTCTCAAAACAACTTCCACATAATGGGAAAGTGATATTGATGAGCCTATTGATTCCACATTCCCATGGTCTGCAGTCTTTTTTTGATAACTTTCTTTTCAGACTTTGGCTAGAGTCATTTTGTTGTTTATAGCCTGTTTTATATTTTGAACTGCTGGTATTGATTTCAGATTATCCTTTGGTGCACTGGAATTATACAGGGTAAACTAACTTTATTTTGTTCTGTTGTTGTGTTATAACTTAGTATTGTGTTTGATGATCTCTGTCAGATGAGAAGATGAGGTGGAGGACAGTGGAGGAAGTTCCATGGTGTAATGGTCATCACTCTGGGCTCTGGATCCTGGTGTCCCTGGACTTAATGGAGATGATAGGGGATGAAAAGTTGTGTGCATTTTTCTGACCACCAAGCCTGTCCTCCAGTACCCACCAACTTTAACCTCCACCAACAGGTGAGCAGAGACTCTGCTGACCTCAGGAGAGCTGCACGGCGCAACAGGGAGAGACGGAGCTCCAATATTTAAGTGATTAGATAAATGCGTAAAGCAAGGGTGGGAACACGACAGATGATTGTATGTGAAGCCAAATTTTGCGCTTTCATCACACAGAACAGAAAGCAGTAGCACAGGAGTTGTCATGGCCGAGTGGTTAAGGCGATGGACTAGAAATCCATTGGGGTCTCCCCGCGCAGGTTCAAATCCTGCTGACAACGTTCGACTCTTTTCCACAGTGGCAATCTATGAAATAAGAAGAGATGATGTTTAACTGATGATCTCATAATAAGCGTGTGAGAAAGTCCTGATTTGAATATCATGTCATTTCTGCACAGGCACTCACCTTTGATATAGAGGATGTGAGTGATGCTTTCAATTGTCATATGTTTCCTTCTACAGTGCATGTATGAGGCCCCAGCTTCAGACTCTGACATCTCCATCAGTGTACTTCTTCAAGAATTTAAACCCACCAGGACTATCCACATTACATTTAACTCTGCAAATAAACATTTTTCAGCCTGTTCAATGTTATAAATGTTGTGTTTGGCCGTTAAAGGAGGTTTTCCTCACATTTTGGTTTATTTTAACCCTTCCATGGTCTAAATTCTTTGAACAGATCTTGTGCTGTAATCAATGTCTAACTGAGTTTTTATTTTCATTGCAGTGGTTGATTTTTCCTGAACAAGATCAATGATTTTTTAATACATCTTTCTCCACTTTTATTTGCTCTACCTGTGGGTTTCAACTATTATAACTTTTTTTATTCAATAACACACTAATAACACACTTTGATCTTCATGTTTGTTTGCTTATTTGTTGAAAAGTGGGATTTAATTTTCCATGTTGGATAATCACAGCTTTTTTTATTTGGACAATATTTATCCTCTTCCATTGCAAAAATGAATTGTTAAAATGAAAATAGAAAAAAGATCTTTTGTAAAGCAGTAAAACTAATGTTTTTATTTTTGTTCTGATCTTTTTCTCGCCATTTTCAATTATATTCAATTAAAATATGCCCTGAAAGCAAATATAAAGAACTACAAAGACTGGAACAAAAAAATACATTTTTTTTTGTCGTGAAGACTCAGAAACAAAACTTCAAAATAATATTTTGTGTTTTAATTTATATCTGTTCTTATTATCACAGTCAGTGACCGAGTAAAACATGAACAAAATAAAGTTATAACTTGAACTTCTTTCAAACTGATTTTTCTCTGAACAATAAAAATAAAGTGTGAGGTCAAAGTGTGACGGTTAGATCAACATAAACTACTAATATCCTGTTGAAGCGCTATAGAAGCGTCAGAGCAGCAGATTGTAAAGTCTGGTCCAGATAAGGAGCTCTACAGTGAGGCTGACCGTCCATCATAGCTGTCTAACCTGGACCTCACATCTCTGAAACCGTTGGAGCTCATTTTTAATCAGCTTCATCTGGATAAACTGACCACACATTGGACGTTTTTACAACGACTTTCTCATCTCAAATCATCTGAAAACTACATTTTGTGTCACAATAACAGCAGTATTCCCAAAATACTTGTGTTTCCTCTGAAAGTTTCCTCCTCGGTCTTTGCTGCTGGTCTAAATGCATTCCGGGTTATTTGGTTCCAAATCCTCACTCGTCTGGTCTGATGATCCTCCATAATGTGGGCGGAGCCAGAACACATCCAGGTATTTCATTGGTTCTTGATCAGATGCTGCTTTGAACTGGATCAGTACTTGGTCTCTGACTGATGACGTTTTATAAGAACACCAGAACTTAAAGGGGAACTTCGTTTTTTTTTTTCAACCTGAGGTCTGTTTTCATTTGTCATTTCATACATGTGAGTGATGGAGAAATGAATTTTCGACACAGCTCCAGTATTTAGCCAGGCAAGCAGCTTCGCAGCTCAGCTAGCGAAAAGTGTGGGGCGTTTTCACGAGAAAACGTACGATTTCACGAGAAATTGCACGATAGCTCGCGTGATTTCGTAACGAGATTTGCTTTCTAGCATCCAGAGCTTTGGATACAGACCACAACAAATAGCAATCGCCAAGTAATGTGGAGGTTTTCATTCACTTCTCATCCGTTTTATGTTGTAAATACCAGCGGTATTTTCTCTTAAACTTTTTTGGAATTAAATGTAATCTAGATGGAAGATTTTCTGTGGAATTTAAGTGTTTTCTCAGTAGCATGACTGTTAGGAACCATTTTAGCTCCTGTTAGCACCTTTATTTATCCCATTGTGTGGTTTCCAGACTTTATGCTAAGCTAACTGGCTGCTGGCTGTAGATATGTGCTGTCAGTCTCATCTGTGAAACATTAGCATTACATTTTTTTAAAGATTGCTTAAGCACGGTTTTGAAAACAGGGCTCAGAATTTCAGATCACTACACACAATTAACACAACCAAACACACAATATGAACAACACCTCAGGTCCTGTGCAAAATAAAACATACCATTCAAACAAAACCTTATTATGTTACTACATGAAACACACACATTTCATGAGGATTAATTCTGTCTGAACCAGATACACACTGCTGTGTTTAACTTCAAAAACTTTTAGCAGTACCTCTCAGTGGTTAGATGACTGTCAGTGAAGTACACAGAGAAAGTACAAATACACAACATGGTAAATTCACCAAACACAACACCAGATCAGTGAAAAAGTCTCCTGTGACGATTAATGGCTGCTGGTTAGAGCTTTCATGTTTTCCTGAAGCAGAAGTTTAATTCAGTGTCACTCAAAGCCTGCTGAACCAGTCACATCATGATGTCTCCTGGCTTCGTTTCATGCAAATGATAATTCATTTCTTTTTTAAGGCCACCAATTATCCAAAATGGCCATCCCCAGCACATGAACACGGCAGCTCTTGTAGGTCAGTTGGTGTGCAGGTTAACAGGTTGGATCCAATTTTAGCAGACTTGAGCAGAAAACAGTCTACTGACGCAAACATGAACGTTCAAAAGTTTGGGGTCACTTAGAAATGTAAAACATGAAAACACAACTTTTGAACGGTGGTGCATGTAGATCTATAAAGTCCTCTCCAGTACTCGCTGCAGCTCAAGCACACCAGCTCACCTACGACCGCTCAAACACTGCGTTATGATTTCCATATCCTTCTGTACACTACCGTTCAAAAGTTTGGGGTCATCCAGACAATTCCATGTTCTCCATGAAAGCTCCCACTTTTATTCATGTGCTAACATAACTGCACAAGGGTTTTCTAATCATCAATGAGCCTTTCAACACCATTAGCTAACACAATGTAGCATTAGAACACAGGAGTGATGGTTGCTGGAAATGTTCCTCTGTACCCCTATGCAGATATTCCATTAAAAATCAGCCGTTTCCAGCTACAATAGTCATTTACCACATTAACAAGGTCTAGACTGGATTTATCATTTATTTAATGCTATCTTCATTGAAAAAACTGATTTCAAGAAAAAGGACATTTCTAAGTGACCTCAAACTTTTGAACAGTAGTGCATATTTATATGATGTCATTTTAAAAAAAATTAGACACGTAAGATGAAATAATATTGATGATAGCTCGTGTCCTTGTTCCTCTTTTAGCACACATCACACAGTATTACAATGAATAAGAACATTCAATCATCAAATACAATCATTTTCATAACAAGCTGCTGTGGAGGCAAAACCTTTTTGTTCTTTGCAATAACTCTTTTGTTCTTTTATTCAGAGGTCTAAAGGTACAGGTGACACAGAGTGCAAAGCAGTCTATGTGTCAAGTCAAACTGGAAGGAGCTGAAAACTCAAAGGAGAAGGACGACCCGGGCAAGATGGCGACGGGGACGGTCGTGTGGTAATTTTTCCCTGGTGAAACCCTGAATTAAATAAAACAGGACCAACTGCCAACCCAAAAACAGACTCCGTGACGACTAAAAAGACTGCGACGAACTTTGTTGTGCCTTAAAGCAGGTGAATTCTGCAGCATTTATAGACTTTAAAGACTCATGAATGCTAACGCTAAAGTAGCTAATGCTAATGCTAAAGTAGCTAACGCGCTCATTTCCCACGACTACTGTGCTCTCGACGCCATGGATTCGGATGTCAAACGATTGAGAAACGCCCTTGCTTCGCCTGGAAAGACTCCACAGCCCCCAAAGAAGGTAAAAACTAACAACGATGCCTCTGATGCCAACCCGGGTTCTGCCTCCATTGCAGATGTCTTAAAAGCTATCCACTCTCAGTCCAGTGAGATCCAAGCTCTGCATGCTCTCATCATTGGCATGAAGTCAGACCTCCAACAAAACACCATTGCCATAGCAAACATCAACAAATCTCTTGAATTTAATTCTGCTGAAATACAAGAATGCAAAGAGAAAAACAAACAGCTGCAAAATGAAGTGAATGTCCTTAAAGAGAAAAATGATGTGCTGGAAAAAAAGGTAACGGTGTTGGAAGAAAAAGTGTCTGATGCTGAAAGAAAAAATGGGATTCATCCTGGATACTGTACATCATCTTGGACGACCCAACACCACCCACCCAAGGCAGATCATCATGCAATTCACTATGAGGATCTACAGAGACGAGCTGTGGAAGGTGACGTACAACAACAAAATCTGCAAAGAGCGCGGCTTCTCATTTGCCCAAGACTTTTCCAAAGATGTGCTGGAAGCAAGAGCGGCGGTGTGGCCTAAAGTTGATGCTGCCAAGAGAAGAGGAGACAAGGTTGTGTATCGTGGTCGGTATGCATACATCAATGGTCAGAGAGTCACACCATGATGTTTCCTGGTCCTGAAGGTTCATACAAAAAATGTTTACACTCAGGGTTTTGCCACTCTTTGTTACTGTTGGTAACTTATCTGTGAACTTCTGAACAATTAAGCTCCTTTTTGTTTGCTTGTTTTAAAGCTGTTGTTTTTTTCATGGTTGAACTTAAAAGCTCGCTTTCTTTTTTATCTGTGAATGCAAGGGGTCTGAGAGACTTGACAAAACGTAAAAGTCTGTTTTTATTCTGCAAAGGGAAAAAAGCACAAATCTTTTTGTTGCAGGAAACACACTCAAAAGAAGAAGACAGTAAATTTTGGACTCAACAATGGGGTGACAAAACTTTTTTCAGTCACGGCACTTCTAAATCAGCAGGTGCAGCTATTCTCCTCAAAAACTTCCCTGGTCAGATAATATATAATGTGGCAGATGAAAATGGTCGTTGGCTGATTCTTATTGCAATTATTGACAATGTGAAAATAATTGTGGTAAATATATATGGTTCTAATAACATCAGTGAGAACAGGCGTTTACTTGATGAATTAACATTCCATCTAGATGATCTTAAAGTATCACACGCTACTGAAAATGTAATAATAGGAGGAGATCTTAACTTAGTTAATGTGATTTCTTAGATAGATTCCCGTCTAGATATACTTCTAGCCATCCTAATATCATATTTAATAATTTTTGTAGTGGTTTAAGTCTCACCGATGCATGGAGGTATCTTAATCCTGGAGTAACTCAATTTTCCTGGTTTGGTTCAAACTACAACTCGAAATCGAGAATTGATAACTGGTTGATTTCTAATACCTTACTATGTTACAACATCAAGTCTACTATTTCAGCAGCTCCTTTAACTGATCACAGTGTGTTGATCCTCAGGGCCAGTGACCCCCTGATTAACTTACTCAGCTGTCAGGGAATCACCGGACCAGCTCTCCATCCTTCGGGTCCGGTTCTACTGCCCCCTGAGATCTTACTCAGAGGGATGCTGCAGAACTGTTAAGCTGGTTGACGAGGAAAATTCGCCTAGCTGTCTCACTGCCTTCATCCAGATGCCTATCCCTGCTTCCTCTGATAATTAATTTAACCGAGTAGCCACTTCGGTAAAGTTAAATTTAACCACCAGACACACCTGTTAACGGCAGCTTTTCCTCTCATAGATCTGGCACTTGGTAAGTTGCTAGGTTAATTCAGAGGTTATGGACATATAGACAACCTCTAGGATATGTTTATACTGGGCCAACCTGGCCCCTATGATTAGGTAACCTTTCAGAACCTTTGCTATTGTTATGCACGCAGTAATCTGACTTTTTACATCCAGAGCTAGATGTATAAGTATTCATTCAGGGATAAAAATAGCACTTGCAATTTGTTGTCTTTAATTGCAGAATGCTTTATTAATATATTTTAGCAGGGCAAAAGCATAGCCAATAAATCATCAGACAGTTAATCAAACATCGCTATTCTTTCAGTTGTTTAACACGACTCATTAGTGGAACTATGCTTTCATAAAAGAGAAGTAATATTCACCCAGATTACATAATTTGGAGGGAGAGCAGTCACGGTGTGGCCACACCCGGCTGCTCACCTGAGACCCGCCGGGGCCCAGGGGGAAGTGGACGGGGGTCCGACCAGATTTAGATCTGCATATATCCATTTTTGTTGTTTGGTCCAGTATTCCTCACATGGAAAATAGAGTTCAGTAATGTTCCTTCAGACAGCATTATTTCCAGATCACAGTTCAGTAATCCTCCAACACTGCAGGAAACGCAGTACTTTGGTCCATAATTCCAATAGAACAGTTATTCCTTTGCAGATCATGTTGAATTCCCTGTCAGAGTTACGTGGTAATCATCCCCTGTGCTCAGACTGATGTCTGGATTGCACCCAGGCAGATACCCGCAACGATCTCCCAACTTGCATCTCGATCAGATGTAATTTATAGTTTACTGTATCCTTACCCCCTCCCAACTCACACACTTGCCCCATACACTGACCGCATGATCACCTCCACTTTTAAGGAACTGAAACTATCTGTTTTGGACTGTCCAGACAGCCCATCTTGCCCCCCCTGATCTCTCCTGTCTGCAACTCAGCACAGGCTCCTGATCAGGAAATGGAAAAGCGGATGTCAGCCTCTAACTGTCGCTGGCATCCCATTGTGCAATACAATGTGTACAGACTTATTAAAAAAACTCAATCTATTTTGAGTCTAGAGACCTTTACTGTGAACACTTGACCCTAGTTCACTTAACTCGTGACTTCTCACCTCAATACAAAGTTAAAACCCTCTTATCTTAACAGTAGTCAAATCAAAACTCTTAAAAGCATTCCCATTTCATAAAGCATAAGTTCCTCTTTTTAGTCAAATCTATCAAAAACATCAGTTTTCACAGTGAGTCACGCTTCTGACCTCTACACTGTTTCAACATTAAAGAATGTAAGAATAGACACTTGGTTAGTTCACACTCATTCATTAGGTTATGGCATAATCTGATCCTAAATCACAGGTTAGAACATCACAATGTTCCCTTATTTAGCTGTTGTTCTGTCAGAGTCTCCCCTTTGTGGCTGATTCTGGGATCTCATATCTCCATGCTTCACAACACCCCCTTCTATGAGATCCCAGTCAGCCCCTATAAATGGCTGGTTTTGGGATCCCATATCTCCATGCTTCACAACAAGTGTCATCTCTCTACATGTTGAATCAAAAACTAAAATCTTTTCAAACAAATTTTGGAAATTTAATTCAAGTTTGCTCAAAAATGATGAATATTGTCAAATGATAAAATCACTTATAAGTGAAATTGAATCTTTCCACTCCAGCTAAAAAGTGGGAATTCCTCAAATTCAAAATTCGTGAAGCTTCTATTTCTTTCAGCAAAAAACACAAAAAAGAACTTGATCAAAAAGAATTAAACATTATAAATCAACTAAACAGTCTTTGCAGCAAACAAATGTTGAGTGAAGATGATAAACAAACAATATTAAAATTACAGTCAAATTTAGATGAAATCTACACTCACAAAGCTCAAGGAGCATTTATTAGATCTCGTGCAAAGTGGATAGAAGAAGGTGAGAAGAATTCAGCTTATTTCTGTGGATTAGAAAAAAACAGGCAGGAAAAAAACAATGTGAAATCTTTGTTAATCAACAACAAAGAAATTAGTGATAATAAATTAATATCAATTGAAACCTACAAATTTTACAGCAATCTCTATTGTTCAAAATTCTCTAAATCTGATTGTGAAACGTTTCTACAGAATGTTGCTCAGCATATTCCAAAAATTGATGAGAAATACAGAGACACCTGTGATGGACCCATCACAATTGCTGAACTTGATGCTGTAATCAACCGATTAGCACTTAACAAAGCTCCTGGTTCAGACGGCCTCACAGCAAACTTTTACAGACACTTCTGGATGGAAATAAGAGAATTGCTGTTCAATGTTTTTCTAGAAATTTTCGAAACTTGCTCTCTCCCAACTACAATGAGACATGGTGTTATAGTTTCTATTCCAAAACCCAATAAAGACCCTAGAATTATAGATAATAGAAGACCCATTACGCTCAGGAACTCTGATTACAAACTTCTAACTTATATTTTTGCATCAAGGCTACAATCAGCACTTTCAAGTGTAATTTCTGAAACACAATCTGGTTTTATGAAAGGAAGATCAATACATAATAATATAAGGTTGGTTATGGACTTAATTGAATATTGTAATCTAATCCAAGACGATGGCTTTATTTTCTTTTTGGACTTTTACAAAGCCTTCGATTCGGTGGAACATCCATTTATTCTTACTGCACTGGAGCGTTTTGGTTTTGGTCTTAAATTTAGAAATTTGGTTTGTGGCCTGTATGAAAACATAAATAGCTGTGTTCTTCTTCCAAATGGTTCTACTCCAAGCTTTAAGGTTGATGTTGGTATCCCGCAAGGTTGCCCAATTTCTCCCTACTTATTTCTTCTGGTTACTGAGATCTTATCCATTTATATTAAACAAAGCGATGATATTCAAAAACTTAATGTACTGGGTACAGAAATTGTGATCAGCCAATTAGCGGATGACACAACATTATTTTTAAAAAATAAGGAACAGTTCCCAAAAGTAATTGAAAAAATTGGAAAATTCTCTAAAGCTTCAGGATTACGTTTAAACATTAAGAAGTGTGAAATTTTTTCTCTTCATGACACCACTACAAAAGAAATATGTGGCATACCTGTGAAATCAGAGATCAAATATCTTGGTATCCAACTCAGTAAAGACAAAAAAATATGTCAAACTATCAACATTGAGACAAAACTCAAGGAATGTAAAACCAAACTCAACATGTGGCTCCAAAGCGATTTATCAATATTAGGTCGTATATATCTAACAAAGATGGAGAGCTTGTCAAGGTGCATTTACCTCTTTACTCAAATGCTGTTTCTTCAAATTCAATTAAATCAATAAACCAAATTAATTTTAATTTCATCTGGCGTAATAAACCACATTATCTGAAAAAAAGCCATATGGTCAAAGATACAAATGAAGGTGGCCTAAAAATGATTGATTTAGAATGCCTTAATGGTACATTGAAGATAAATTGGCTTAAATCTTGGCTCAAAAATCAGAGCTCCCTATGGTACTGTATCCCTAACTACATTTTTAAAAAACTGGGTGGTCTAAATCTTTTGCTGGTTTGTGACTTCGAAATTAGTAAGCTTCCTATATCCTTATCAGAGTTCCACAAGCAAATCTTACTGTATTGGAAAATGTTATATGTTCACAACTTCTCTCCACATTTAACAGTAATTTGGAACAACCGATATGTTCTTCATCGTAACAAATCCTTTTATTATGATGACTGGTATAAAAAGAATATTTGGTCAATATTACATCTTATGGACGATGAAGGAAATTTACTAGATTATGAACATTTCTGTGCAAAATACAACTTCACCCCCCCTTTCTTAGATTTTATGCGTTTACGTAGTGCTCTTCCCAAAGAATTTATCTTTTTATCCAAAATTACCTTGCTCATCAAAAAACACAAGTTAATCTCACTTCTCCCATGATTCATGGAATATCTATTATAGATAAAAAATGTAGTAACTCTCTTATTAGAAAATGTTTTGCAGATGAATTATTTCCTGAGGTACAAAATAAAAATGATATTCTTTCCAAATTTGATAAAAAGACCATTTCAATATTGAGAACAATGTATTTATCCTTTCCAGTTGCTCCTAAGGTCAAGGAAACACACTTCAAAATTATGAACAACATCTATCCTTCTAAAGAGTTACTTAGAATTCGTTTTAATATACAAGAAAACAGTTGTACATTTTGTAATGTTGATATAGAAACAACAGACCATCTTTTCTTTCACTGTGTGACAGTACAAAAGTTTTGGGAAGATTTACAGAAATGGATAAAAGAAATATTTCCTTCATCACCATCCTGTTTCTCAAGAGATGATATAACATTTGGTATCCTGTTAAATAACAAAAAAGAAGAACTCTGTATTAATGTGATTTTATGTATAGCTAAATTCTGTATTCACAAAAGCAAATGTCAGAAATGCTCACCCAGCTTTTCCTTTTTCAAAAATGAACTTAAATTGTATTTAAAATCGTTGAAATGTATGAAAGGTCCTAAAGCCATGAAATTATTTTCTTATATAGGTGATACCCCACTGGACTCAAGTCAACAACAAAATGACTCCCTTTGAACTAAAAACTGAATTTATTGTTCCGGACTCATACCCTTGCACAATTTGTTGCACTATTGTTTATTTTTTGTCTAATTATCTAATTATTGTTTACCTACTTTATTTTATTACCTCTTGACTTTGTTCCCATTTTAAGAGTTTTTCATGTTTTTCCTTCCAAAGCCATGGTTGTTAAATTGTACAAGTTTATTGTGTATTGTTAATAAAATAAAATAAAAAATAAAAAATATAAAAAAAAACTCAAAGGAGAAGCATTTACGCACAGGTCCTACACTCAGCTGGGGCGGAAACAATCTGCGGCTGCAGGTTTACCACCGGCGGCAAAAAAAGGGGACACACGCAGCACTGAGGAGGAACTGAGAATGAATGACCGAGTTCAAACAAAGTGTCCGTGAGTTTCTGTTGGGAAAGGATCAAGATCTGCGGCAAACTGTGCAGGATTGCCTTCATCTCCAAAATCCGGGTTGCAGCCGGTAAGAGCAGAATTCTGGAGACTCTAAAAGACTGTTTAAGCTGCCGATGTGTGCCACTGCAGTATGTGTTAGCATTAGCATTAGCATTAGCATTAGCCACGGAGATCAGCCACGAGCGGCTTGCTGTAAACTTTGTCTGTTTACCAATAATTTTCGTGTGTTTTGTAATTGTTCAGTTGAAAATAAGATTGCAGGCTAATTGGTGCTAATTAGAGGGTTCCAGCTAAGACCAGTGAATTCATCCTGTTTGTAATGGTGGGTTTTTACGATGCCCTTTATTTATTTATTGGATCTGGAAAGGATTGGACTTTAAAAGCACTTTATGCACTTTAAATACTTTTAAAACCATGAAGTAAAAAGTATAAAATAGTTTTAAAAAATGCTCAGAGTAATTTGTTAAACTGTGATTCAAAATCAACTCTTTCAAATGCAGATAAATTCATGTGTGGTATAGTATTGGGTTGAATATTGCTCATGCCATGATTTGTCGCTTCAGTTTATGTGGTGTTAAGGTTGACAAACATAAATTGAGTGGAGCAGCATTTGCCAATGTGGTGAAAATGTCCATGAGGAATGGTTGTTACTATTTGCTGAATACAATGATGTGAACATTGTCCTTTTGTGTTCTGAAAGCAACTGTCTGATTGATGAGTGGAGTCCTGCTCAAACCCTGGGTAGATGATCATCATTTTTCAAGTGGGGAAACTGCACAAACTCTGAGAAAAATCATCAATGAGAATCGCCTGTCATTGAAAGTGGGAGGACACTTGACGCTATGGGAGAGTGCAAAGAACAGAGAGTGAGAGCTGCCTTTAAACAGAACACTGAGCAGTAAAATACATTCACTAACTTACAGCATGAACAGTTTTCTACCAGCAGTCCTGTCTTGAATCACCTGCAGTAGCATCTTTAGGTTCTCTTTATTCTCTTTTTCCATGTCTGTTTTCTGTCTGTGTTCCTTATTTTTAACAGTTTAAGTTCATTTGTATCAGCTTTAGGTGAAACTGAAAAGAGCTAAAAGTGAACTATTGAGTTGAAATGTGTCCTCTGTGTTGGCTGATGAACATATGGGACACTCTGACACTTGTGTATAGAGTGGTATCCTAATGAAGATGTGTTTGATGTGACAGGTGATTGGCAGGAGGAGGAGAGTCTGACGGAGGAGCAGAGGAATGTTGGCAGCCATTTAGTCTGAGCTCAACAACGGAGGAAACATGGATTCTTCACAAAAAGTGAGAAACATACCACTGTAACATTATTATCATGAATTTGTTGTTTAAAATGTGTAAAGTTGCTCCAGTTGGTTAGATGGGCCGACCAAAGCCAGGTGACGTTGGCTGGAGAGATGTAGCTCTGCAGAAGCAGCTGTACTGAGGATATAATGGTGGACTGCTAGGAAGCTGCTTGTTTTTTGTTTGAGGCTGAACTAGCTGCTGATCATACTTTCTGAAAATGTCTTACATGGTGATGAAGATAAGTGACAGAAGAAAAGTCTTGTTTTTCAAGCAAGTTGTTGAGGAAGGTAAAGAGCAGCATTTTCTTTGGTAGAGAATAATACTTTTGAGCATTGTGAGTTTACCAGCCTTTTCCTTCTCATGAAATTCAGACAGTTGAACCCAGAAGTTTACTTACACTGTATAAACCACACAAACCCTTTTTTTAATTTACACGATCTGACATTAATTCTGGCAATGCTTCTCCTGTTTTATGTCGGTTAAGATGACCAAAATTATCTTTAAATGCCAGAATAATGAAAGAGAGATTTTTTTAAAAAAAGAATTTTTATTACTTTCTTCACAATCAGAAGTTTGCATAAACTAAGATTGCTATGCCTTCAAGATGATGATGTCCTGACTTTGAAAGCTTTTGATAGATTAAGATGTATTTTCAGGCACACCTCAAACACACTGCTTCCTTGTGTGACGACATTAGAAAATCTAAAGAAATCAGCCAAGACATCAGGAAGACACTTGTGGGCCTCCACAGGTGTGGTTCATCCTTGGGTGCAATTTCCAGATTGCTGTGGTTTGACGTTTATCTGTCCAAACAATTACATGCACAGATCAACACCATGGGAATGACTGAAGCAAGGCAAAGTGCAGAACATCAGAGTGAAAGTTTGTCACACTCTGCAGGGATGTCTGGAGGTTACTGACTGGGACGTGTTTAAGGAGTCCTCAGCTGATATTGATGAACCGAGTGATGTTGTGAGCAGCTGGGTCACGTACTGTGAAACCAGTGTTATTCCTGAAAAAACTGCTAAACTATATCCAAACACTAAGCCATGGGTTTCTAAGAAGCTTAAAGAGCTACTGTACAGAAAGAAAACAGTCTTCAGAGAAGGAAATGTGTCACCCGCCGAGTGTTTTCTTTTTTTGGATTTGGAATGGAAAATGACTAGATTCATAATATTGCAAAGGTTTTGTACTTGGTTCTTAACGATCAGGTGGAGCACCTTGTCAGCAACGGTAATACACAGAGGGCGAGAAAACCAGATGCCGGTGGCAAACAATCATTTAATTACAAAATGAATTCTTCTCCTACAATACAGGTTAAACTCCTACGTTACACTCCTCGGGCCTGCAGCCAGCAGGGGAAACAGTCAAACACAACTTCAGGGTCTCAATAAAAACTGCTCAAAGCTAAAATCCTTGTTAAAGTCCACCCTTTAAGTCATTCCAGGGGTGGTAGGATACGGAGCACACGGTTCAGCAGTCCCGGGGTTCAGCCCTCATCTTCCTCAGCCTGGCTCGTGTCCGGGGGAAACCACCTGCAAGACACAGACCCACTGCCAGTATGGAAGCCTCTTATCAACCCACTCCAGGGGATATAGCCACACCAGAACGTTACTGGAAAGCCCCAAAGGGATACTCACACCCGAGGCAGAGCTAATTGCCCTGCCGCTGCGAGTATGTCGCGTCGTAACGTTCTGGTTTCCTCTCGGCTTCGTCTCGGAGTTACTCAGTGCCTCCGTTTTCAAGCTCGTGCTCCGTCCACTTGTCCACCCCTTCCAAGTTTCCTTCCAAGCTCACATTATTAACTCACACCATTTCGGCTCTCCTTCCAGGCGCCTCTCTCCTTCTGGACGCGCTCTCCCGCCGGATGCCCTCTCGTTCCAGGCGCCCTCTCGTTCCAGGCGGACGCTCTCTCCCGCCGGACGCGCCCCGTTGTTGTCCTCCGCAGCTCGTATATAGTTCTCTCCACCGCCTTCAAGCCTCTATCCTTGCCGCCCATTGGCTCCTGTAGGGAGGAAGGGAGAACCTGGCAGGTGCAATCTATTGCCTCGTCAGAGGCGTTCACGGGCAGTGGGACACTCAAAAATTAACAAGTGATGGAGAAATGAATTTTCGACATACTTCCAGTATTTAGCCAGGCAGGCAGCTTAGCAGCTCGGCTAGCGAAAAGTATTGGGGCAGCTGGCCCCCCCATGTCAAAGTCCGCCCTAACGTGCTTTTGCCCCACACTGACCGCCTCAGATAGTCTCAATGAGTGTCCCACAACATACTAGAGATGAGAAGTGAACGAAAACCTCCACATTACCTGGCGATCGCTGTTTGTTGTGGTCTGTATCCAAATCTCAGGACGCCAGAAAGCAAATCTCGTTCCGAAATCGCGTGATTGCGCAAGCTCTTGCGCGATTTCGAAACGAGATTTGCTTTCTAAAAAAATGAGTGTGCTGTTGACACATTTCTAGGTTTCTAATGACAAAGCTGCTAGCATGTCTGCAGATTCTTGATCTTGTTTCAGCCTCATGTCCAACTACATGGAATTGAGACTTTTCGGTTCAATTTTTTTCATGATTGCTCTTCCATCACTGCCTCTGTTTTTATCTTTGTCTTTTGCTACAGAAATGTAAACACAGCAATGGAGTGAGATGTGGGACCTCTGAGGAGGATAAGGATGGTTCGGCAACAACGGCAAAAAGAGATGAATCACTCAGTTGTGAGCAATGTGGCACAACAAAAAAGCTAAGAATTCACAAACGTATTCACACTGTGGAGAAACCATTCAGCTGTGATCAATGTGGAAAGGCTTTTACTAAGAAGAGTCACTTAAAAAGCCATCAACTCATTCACAGTGGAGTTAAACCATTCAGCTGTGATCAGTGTGGAAAGGCTTTTACTAAGAAGAGTAATCTAACAAGTCATCAACTCATTCACAGTGGAGTGAAATTGTTCGGCTGTGATCAGTGTGAAAAGGCTTTTACTCACAAGAGAATGTTAATAGGTCATCAACTCATTCACAGTGGAGTTAAACCATTCAGCTGTGATCAGTGTGGAAATGTTTTTACTGAAAAGAGTCACTTAAGAAGACATCAACTCATTCACAGTGGAGTTAAACCATTCCGCTGTGATCAGTGTGGAAAGGCTTTTACTGAAAAGAATCACTTAAGAAGACATCAACTTATTCACAGTACAGTTAAACCATTCAGCTGTGATCAGTGTGGAAAGACTTTTACTACCAAGCCTCTGTTACGAAGTCATCAACTCATTCACATTGGAGCGAAATTGTTCGGCTGTGATCAGTGTGGAAAGGCTTTTACTCACAAGACAAGGTTAAGAGATCATCAACTCATTCACAGTGAAGTTAAACCATTCAGCTGTGATCAGTGTGGAAAGGCTTTTACTCGGAAGAGTAACTTAAGAAGACATCAACTCATTCACAGTGGAGTTAAACCATTCAACTGTGATCAGTGTGTGAAAACATTTACTCAACATGAACGGTTGTTGATCCATCAATGCCCCCATTCTGGTAGAAAGCGGTACCACTGTGACTCCTGTGAAAAAACTTTCAAACACCAACAGAGCTTAAAATGTCACCAACGCATCCACACTGGACATGATGTGTATGTGTGTGATCACTGTGGCAAACCATTTGTACTTTACTCACAGTTAAAAGCTCATGAAGTGACCCACACTGGGGTTAAACCATACCTTTGCGACCAGTGTGGGAAACGCTACAGCTACAATGCAAACCTCAAAGTTCACCAATGTGTCCACACTGGGGAGAGACCATACAGATGTGATGAGTGTAAGAAGACTTTTACAACTTTGGGTTCCCTGAAACAACACCAGCAGATCCACACCAGAAAGAAAGCATTCAATCAGTGTCACAGTGAGGTATGTAAAGATTGGTCTGAGTCACAGTGTACACACAATTCTGTATTGGATAATTTTTGATATTGCTGCAAAATTGTTTCAAAAATGTTTTGTTCTGTTAACACATTATCAGCTATCGTTCAGTCTAACCTGTATTGGTTTTGATACAGAAATCTGGTCCAGGTTAATCTGGGGATGTAGGTTAGATTAGGAATTCTGATGTAATCAGTTAACTGAATGTTAAATTCCAACAGGTAAAAGTGTCTTCAGATGTCATTTGGGGTGCTGTCTATCTCGGGCAAGGCATCAGTTCTTCAATGCTGCAGGAAACACTGACGTTCTCTGTGTGTTTGTTTTCCAAGCAGAACGGAACAGATGGACAAAACCCTCAGACTTGTCAGCACTCTGCCAATGGTGAACAGTGCTGCTTTGACCAGTCTGGACCAATGTCCAGCCAACAGGGAACCCTACAATGACACCAGCGTATGCACATTGGACACAGACTGAACCTCTGCCAAGAAGATTTGTCCATGCAGGGTTCAGTAAAAGTTCATGAAGTCCTCCACAAACTTAAAGTCCTTGAGATCCGGCTTCACAGAATTCAGGTCTAATTTCTTGTTTAGTGTCTTCGTTGCTTCGTTGCAAAATCCATTAAGAGGAAAGCTGTCGTTAACAGACGTGACTGGTAAATTAATTATACCATTCAAAGTGGTTACTCAGTTATTATCAGTGGTAGAGGGATAGACGTCTGGATGGTGGCAGTGAGCAGCAGGGTGAATTTATTAACCCTATCTATCTATCTATCTATGAAGAATCTCTAATATTGAACAAGTAGATCAACTAATCTCTGATTATGTATGAGCTGAAATATAAAAAAACATGAAGTGTTGGATGAAAAGTCCAATCTTTGAAAGCTGACATGTAGTTTAGAATAATTTCTTTGTAAATTAGCTGCATCCAGTCATTAGCATGACATTGGCATCATGGAACCATGACCACATATATGTGTCTGGAGATGGTGGCGTTTTTATAACGGCACATTTTCATGCTTTGACAGATAAAGTGAGGGATAAAAGTTTTCAGGCACCCTGAAAATTTTTACACATCTTAAAGATTATCATGAAATATTTAAGTCTTTTTTTGTGTGTGTTTCTAAGGGTGTGGCTGCATCAGAAAGACACAAACTTGACGAGCCCTCAGTAGAGGCCAGAACCACGCCCTCTACTGGCGAAAATCCTGTCCTCCCTATACAAATGATGCAATATGTATCAGTTTTGATCATGCTACATATATCCCTTCCTACTTGATCTGCTGACCTGTAACTCCACAAGTGAGCAGGGGACCTTAGACTAATCTTCAGTGTAAAGTTTGATTATCCTGACTTCAGCACTTGCAGAGATATCTGACCGGACATACCTCGCCACATACCTACATACATACATACTTACCCAGCCAGCCAGCCACATACCGAAGCGAATGCAGTAACCCCACTGACGTTCGTCAGGCGTGGTTAATGATATTTATTTGGTTTGTTGTTTACAAAGAAAACTAACAAAACTAAATTCTACCAAATTTCTCATTTTATGGAACCAGTCAATTTTCAGTTTTTAATGTATTTTTTTGGATGTGTTTAGTTTTATGATTGTACCAAAATAAATGACTCTTGAAGACCTCAAAGTGATTCTTAATGCAGTATTTCACAAATGTATGGGATGTCCAAAAACTTTTTTCCACTGCTGTATTTAACAGCAATCTGATCTGCTGATGTTAACAAGACAAACAAGTGAAGGTTTCAGGCTTTTATCTAGAATTGCTCTTGGGATATTCATCTTCAAACAGCCTCAAATTTCAATGTGAGAAAATAAAAATGAGTGAAACTGGATCTACAGTCCACTGAAAAACCTCTAAGAAAGTATCTGACATACTGAGCTAATATTTCATAGATACCATTAGAAATATCCATAGTTTATGATTTTAAAAAGTTTTTGAAACGGAGTTCCACTGTTGAAAAACCTCAATCTCTGATTCCAGCATCAGTGCTCCATTGTTGCAGTTGTAACGTTGTCTTTCAGATGGTCCTAACACAGGCCACAACTGCTCTGGAAACAACACTCATGTTCTTGTTTGGAACAGTTTCTCAGTAGAAATTACACAGCAATGTCCAAGTTCTCAGCGGCTCCAGTAAGGAAGAGACTTAATGTGAGGAAAAGCATCCTTTGACTTCTTGCTGGAGGTTTTTCTTGTCAGAAATTGTCTTCCAGTGAGGGACTTCTGACACTCTGTTCACTTTTCTTGCCCTCTAATATTGTTAAAACACAAGAATCAATGTTTTGCTTCAAATCACATTGTATTTGCATGTAGCTCTGTGTTTTCTGCTCCAGGAATTGGGTGATGTGTGCGACCCAGCACCCACAGCTGGTTGGGTGTCATGTGGCTCTGCGTTCTGATTGGATGATTGTCCAACCACTGCCACAAGTATGAAGGTCATCCTGCAGGTGTGGCAGGAACACGTAGTGGAAACACAATAGGGCTGAATCCCAAACCGCCCCCTACACACTATCCCTACACACTACCCCTCCGTTTGCGCGTTCCCCCGGAGGGTCCTCCATATTAAGGGCCGTCCCAAACCGCGTCGTGCGCAGGGATAGTGGACTGTTCAGCCCTTAAATAGCGAGTCTGCATCGATGCTCACTCTGGACAACTTTTTCAGGAAGTGCAACGTCGAAATGGAGGAGGAAACAAACATATTGATCAAGTTCCACATGCGTCCATTATTTCTCCCACGCCTTTTTCACACTGACAGAACATCACAAAAAGAGTGGTGAAAAAAGATAAAACAAAAGAAACAAATCTTCTCTGCTGATGTTTGATTTAATTGTGCACCCCCTGACACCTTAAAATTTGAACACAACTGACAGAATTCATTTATTCATTCATTTGTTGGATTTGAAATGCCAGGTAATAGGATTGGAAAACATGTGGGATGACTTCAAATTATTTGAAGCAGAATGTAGCCCCTACATCATTGTCTGCAACCTGTGCCACAGCGCTACAGCCATGCACAGGAGGCGTCTTTGTGTTACCATGGCGATGACGTCTTCCGTTTTCCGGTGAGGCGACAGGGCGTCCCATTCCTGACGATCGTATTTATACCCTCCCCTTCAATTAAAGTGTCCTCCACAGCTGCGAGTGTGACTTCTTTTGGAGTGACACTCGGTAGTGGAGGGGGAGTGTGTAGGGGGCGGTTTGGGACGAAGCCTTGGTGTGTTCATCTGGCCATGCTGAGGAATCCCTCTGCTTTAAGCTCGTGGAGAACATCATAGTAGGTGCTGGTTACTGCCCCCTACAGGTCTCTACACAGTCCTTAATCCTGGAGAATTAGAAAACCACGAAAAAATATATTTTAACTTCATATAATAAAAAATTAACTTACACTCAGCTTCTCACATGACTAATTAACCCTGTCCTGTGGGTCACAATTGACTCATTTTAAAGTTTGAAAATGTGGGGAAAAAAAAATAGATTTTCACAGTGAAACTTCTGATATCCACGTTTTCAACATTTCTGGGAAATCTTTGAACATTTTTAGGTGGAAATAAAAAGTTAATATTTCTAAAGAACATTCACAAAAAAAATCAACATAATCCAATGAAATTCACTGGATTTTGGTTGATTTTTATGTGAATTTTCTTAAAGAAAATATTAGAAGTTTTACTTACATGTATGTAATCACTTTAGATATTTTTAGGATTTTTTGGAAGATTTTTACTCATTTTTTGCAAAATATTTACAACAATTTTCTTGCCAAATTTGGGGGATTTTTTGAAAAGAAAACTTAAGAAATTACTGGAATTTTCTTCCTGAAGGTTTTGCAAATTTTCAGAAATTTGGGGAATTTTCTTTGCTGAATTTTTTGAATTTATTTTAGACGAGGAAACAATGTTTTTTGGTGCCTGTCAATGAGGACAACACGAGGGTTAAAACATTAAAAGAAAACATTATTAAAGTTTCTTTTATGAAACGTTTTTCATCAAGTACACAAAATAGATTAAAAATATAATCTAACATATTTACTGATTAAAAACTTTGAATTTCTTCTTTATGTTGTTCTTCTGCATAACTCACTATTTCAAACTGGCTCATGTTACTTCCATGTGATCTGCCATTAAAACGGCCACATTCTACCATAAACACTGTAAATAATAACACACCTGCTCAAAGTTAAAGGCCAACATACGACCCAAACATGACATGGATTTGGTGCCACTTTGAACTAAGATGATCTCTTCTGTTAAACAAACCGTTGATTGTGAATCTTTTTTCCAGATATGAAGCTGCTCCTTCCAGGTCCACAGACAGTAAACAAAACAAAGCTCTCTGTAAAAACCCTCAGAATGTTGAATAGAATAAATGTGGACAGTTTCATGACTGTAAGAGAAGATTTCTGGATCATTTTGTGTCTCATTTGTGTCATTATGTGTTTTGCTTTGGTCAGTTTACGTCTTTCTGTCTGGTTTTAAACAGTTTGCATCTTTTCATGTTATTTTTTTCTTCCATTTTGGTCAATTTGTGTGTTTTTAAGATTGTTTCTGTTTAAAATTGTTCATCTTGTCAGTTCTTTTGGTCAGTTCACGTCTATTTCATCGTTCTGTGACTCAGTGGCCATTTCTGTTTCAGTTTTCATCTCATTTTTGCTCTGAATTGCTCATTTTATCTCATTTTAGTCTTTTTGCATCACTTTAAGGTTGTTTTTGTTAAATTTTGGTCATTTTCCATCTTATTGGATCATTTTGTGCATTTCAGCATGTCTTTAGAAAAAAATGTATCAATCAGACAGTAAATGATCTATGAACAAACCTCTGTGTAAAACCTTCAGAATGTTGAATAGAATAAATTTGGACCGTGATGAATGTTAGTAAAGATTTCTGGATCAATCTGGTCATTTTGAGGCTAATTTTGGTCATGTTTTTATCTAATTCCGATCATTTTTTTGTCTCTCTTTGTGCCATTTGTCCACCAGAGGACAAATGGTTCAATCACAGAATGAGGGTATGTATTGAAAAAATATCATCCAAAATCTGTCCAGAGTAGTGACTATAATTTGAATTTTAATACACTTAACCAAGTGCTATAGGTGGAAAAAAACATGTTTACACAGCATGATGTTGCTTTGTGATGTTGCAACTGACATGCTGATTTCAAAATGGAAGCATTTTAATTTCTAATGCTCTCATAGAAGATGACTGGTCAATAAAATTGACTCCTGTGACTCTGATGTCATGCAGAGTCTTTATGCTATGATGTGGAAAGGGTGAAAGAAGACAGACTGGACATTTCTGAGTGAAACTGAACATGGCATGTACTGATTCATAAAAAACAAGTGTAGTATTATCTTTAATCAAGCCTTACATAGTATTTACTAGCTGAAGTACTTCGGTTTTGAACAAGAATTACTTGTCAAGACGACGTTGACTGGAGCTCTGCTACAGAAAGGCAGTTCATTTTCTGCTGGGGTTCATAACATACAAGATTTCTCAAATCTACAGAGATGTTTTTGATTTGAAATTAGGGTTACCTTAAATTAATAATATATATTTTTGATACTTTCCCTAAAAAACTCTAAAAAAGCTTCAGGTGTAGCTGCTGGAAAAGAGCCTGCAAGTCACATGGTGGGACATGTGAACATAGTTCAAGGAAGCAAGGCTGGGAGCAAGAGCCCAAACAGAGGAGGTAAAAGAAAAGGTCAAACTGCAGGTATGTAGAACATGTTTTAATGTCAATCCTATTATGTCTGACTATTTGCTGAGTCAGTGAAAGTTATCTCATAGAGCAATGTTTGTATTATTTCAATACTCAGATATTGTTGCAGTGTCATTTGTCATTTGTTTCCATTTGGATGTATTGTACAGTTAGATTCTATTGAGTTTCCATACCACATTACATTGCTGTTAAGGTGTCTGAATAATTCAGTGAGGGTTTGGTCATGTACTACTATAAGGCCGTGCATAAAAAGAAAATCAAGCCTGTTACAGTGTTCCTCTAGTCCCCTCTGTTAAATGGCATCAAAACAATGGTCAACGTGAACAAATCATGAGTGTTGACATTGACTCACAACAGTACCTCTCAGCTGTTCTAATTTTGATCTATTTAGGAGAACAATGTGATGAGTGCACCGAGAGATCCAATACAGGGAGCTTTCCTTTTTCAAAGATCATTAGAAGGACAGAAGACAAAGTAAGTTTCAGCAAACAGCTTTTTATTTCTAATGAGCCAATCTATAGTATTTAAAGTGCAGAGTTATTTGTGTTAGATTTGAACAAAGATCTTCCAACAGTGTAAGGACTTAGTCTTTCTACTTTCATTTGCAATTGTTCTAGAAACCTATCATCTGGGTCAGGTGGTCACTCTGCAGCACAAGGAGTACTATCCCACATTGGATCTGATGTTAATATTTCCCTTAGACATGGTAAATTGACTGACTGGCTGATATTGTAGAGTTAGTAAATATAGGCAGTTAACAAAAGGAAATGAATGCTACTTTGTGGAGGTACCAGAATTTGGCCATTTAACAAAAAAATCTAATGCTAATATTCTTTTATTTCACCAGACTGTTATTGTTTCCACTTCAATGAATGATGCTGTTGTACATGTATAGTAATTTTATTCATCTTCATGCATACAGTGTTTGTGTACAGTAAGCGTGATAATATTTTAAAATATATACATTAACAAGGCCAACAACAAGTAAAATGTGGTAACTGCAAGCTGTTTCTTCTGAGATCCGTTTATGATGTGCTGTATTGTTTCATGATGACCAATTTGAAGAACTTATTTATTGTGGCAGGGCACTACATAATTACACAATTACATCTAAGTATGAATAGTATATTGCTTTATTTTTTAATAGTATCTTATTTTCATCTCATTTAAAACAGCGGAATTAAATGGAAGAATTCTGGGAGCCCCTGTCTTGCCTTCAGAGCAAGTAGTCTGGAACTAAGATAAACTTGAATTAAATGCTCACAGTAAAGGTTCATTAGCTCTGTATAGATTTTGGAGGATTTCTTGTAAGTCTGTGTGCATTGTGCAGAAATGTACAGTGTGGGTGTTAGTGAGAGTTAGACGCTGACATCAGCTTCTCCTGTTTCTCCACCGGAAGCCTGTGCTGGGCTGCAGATGAACCAAATACATGAATAGACCGGATGAAAGGGCGAAACAGGCTAAACAGGTGGTTTTGGTTCATCCGGACCACGCGGGGGCCATGAAGTCTGTGGATGGGGGAAGTGCACAAGTGAGGAGGGGGGAGGATGTATGCTGTCATCGTGTATGTAAATTAAATATGATGTCACCGTATATGCAAATTCTGAAGAGAAGCAGTGATGTTATAAAATGCACCTCTTGGAATATATTTGTTGGGAGTTGTTGTGGGGTAGTCACTTGATGCAAACCAGACAACAGTTCTGAGCATGAGGGATTTTACCACAGAACTTTGGACGGGTGATTCAACATGATCTGCAAAGAATATGTGTTCTACTGGGATCATGGACTGAAGGACTGCTCTTACTGCTGTTTGAGGATTCTAAAAATAACACTGACTGAAGGAACTTTACTGAACTCTATCATTTCCAAAGGAATGACACCAGAGAGGATTATAACAAAGTTTTTATTGGCCCAAACAACAAAAAAGGACACAAGCAGATCTAAATCTGGACTGAGCTCTCTCTGCTTCCCCCTGGAGGCTCCAAGGCTCGTCGTTCTTCAGGTGATCAGCCGGATGTGGCCACACCGTCTGCTCTCCCCCTCCAAATTACATAATGTGGGTGATTATTACTCTTCTTCTATGAAAACATAGTAGCAGTTAGGAATCATGACGAGCCACTGAAATATTAACTAACTATTGATTAATTGTCTGATGATTTAATGGCTATTGCTATTTCCCTGCTGAGATATATTTTAATAAAGCATTATCCTGCAATTAAAATCAACAGATTGGAACTTCTATTTATCCCTATCACAATGGTTAGATATATATTTTCTCAGAGTGTATAAAGTCAGGTTAATGCGTACATCACAACAGTAAAGGTTCTGTAAGGTTACCTAGTCAGTCCACATTTATTCTATTCAACATTCTAAAAGTTTTTACAGAAAGGTTTGTTCATATATCATTTACAGTCTGATTTATGACACTTTTTCCCCCTAAAAACAGACTGAAATGCACAAAATGAGACATAAAATGAAACAGAAAAACCTTAAACAGATGCAAAATGTCCAAAATGATACAAAAAATGATCTAAATGAGACACAAAATGTTCACAATGGAACAAAAAACATTAAAAGCACGAAAAATGAGGAGTAAAAACAATCCTAAAGACAAAAAGTGACCAAGGATAGACACAAAATGATGAAAATGAGCCTCAATGAGACACAAAATGACCAAATTCAACAAAAACAGCCTTTAAGTCACCAAAATGGAACAAAAACAACAAAAAGAGATAAAAAATGACAACATTTTATCCACTAACAACCCTAAGGATGCAAACGGATCAAAATAAGGCACAAAATGAGCAAATGTTAGCTTGTCAGTGTTGTGAAAACTTCAGTCTAACATGTCAGTGTGTAGTTTGATATCTGGAGCTGAGTTGCAGCTCGTTGTCTGGACTTCTGTCTTACCTGAATGTTTCCTATCTGGCTGAGGAGGCTTCATTTTTCTGTCACAGTCTTTGCTCACAATGTCTTCACAAGTTTCACACTTGAAATCTTCACCACAACTCTCCAATATCTCCAAGCTTTGTGTGTTAAACTGACTTTCTCAAGTGTTTCCATGTTTTTCTGCAGAATATGGAATGTGGTAACAGTTGTTAGTTCTTCTCTCTGACATCACAATGGACTTTTAAAAAATGCATTTACTGTCTTAGTACTTGTTCTCTGTGCAATGACAGTAAAGTTGGATCTAATCTAATCTATAAAATGACCAAAATGAGACAAAAATGGACAAAATGTTTCAGTGGTGAGAAAAAGACCCAAACAGAGTCTACTGAACGGTCCAGCAATGTTATGGGACAGTTCAAATGGGACACAAAATGACCAAAATGGAACATAAAACATCCGACCATGATAGAAAAATACCACAATGAGCCATAAAATTAGAAAAGGGACATCAAATGTGAAACAAAAAGATAAAAGTGGGACTAAAATTAAGCAAAAATGACGAAAATGAGACACAAAATGTAGAAAATGAAAAAAACAACCTTAAAGTGATGCAAAATGACTAAAATGAGAGATAAAATGAGCAATTCAGAGTAAAATGAGATGAAACTGAAACAGAAATGGCCACTGAGTCACAGAATGATGAAATAGACGTGAACTGACCAAAAGAACTGACAAGATGAACAATTTTAAACAGAAATAAACTTAAAACACACAAAATGACCAAAATGAACCACAAAATGGTCAAAATTAAGGCACAAAATGACCAGAATGGAAGAAAAAATAACATGAAAAGATGCAAAATGTTTAAAACCAGACAGAAAGACGTAAACTGACCAAAACAAAACACATAATGACACAAATGAGACACAAACTGATCCAGAAATCTTCTCTTACAGTCATGAAACTGTCCACATTTATTCTATTCAACATTCTGAGGGTTTTTACAGAGAGCTTTGTTCATAGATCATTTACAGTCTGATTTATGACACTTTTTTTTCCTAAAAACAGACTGAAATGTACAAAATGATCCAAATGAGATGTTCATTTTGTGTCTCATTTTAGTCATTTTTGTTGCTAATTCTGGTCATGCATTTCTTTAAATAACTAATAATACTGTGGACTCATTATTTAAACTTGAGGTAAATTCTTAGCATACTCAACTGGAAAATACTTTTACTGATTTGCTGTTGTTTGAACCTTAGTGCTGTCTTCGGGTCAAAATGAACCAGGCCACCATGTTTAATAGCATAGAACGGCCCCTAAATGACCTTTTTCTACTTGAAATTTGATCACTTTTCCTCAAGTGACCCCAACATTAGAAAAAGTGAAACATTGTTTTTGTTTATATTTTCATCAAAGCTGTACACCACCAGGGTACAAAGACTGTCTTCAGGTCATTTTTTACCCGGTGTCAGATAGAAAATTGACCCCCATGGAAAAGTGACCGAGGTTACAAAACATTAAATAACTAGCATAATACATAGTGGGGTCAAGATTCTACACCCTGGCTACTTCTGGACTGTTGAGATTGTCATATTTGCAGATTTTCAAATTAATATGGACTAATCTGATATTGCTGAAGCCATGAGGGCAGTTTTCAGGTTTCAGTTCCCAGCAGGTCAGAGATCAGGTTTTATTTAGTCATCCAGGAGTAACAAGAAGGACTGTAAAACAAATACTGTGTGCTGCACGTGTGACAAATACAGTTGCATTCTGTCCTCCATGTGTTAATTAGAGCTTAATATGTTCGGAATATTTTGCTTGAATCTGTTATTTTTTCTATTCTTATGATTGATGTAGGTTATGCATCTTTCAGGTGGGAGAAATGACCCAAAAAATGAGAGAGTACTAGTATCTGGTAGTTGAGTTTTGTAGTTTTATATTCCATTGTACAGTATACAGTACACTGTTGTTTCCCTTCAAAAATGCATTTCAAGTTCATTTCTGCACATTTCTGGTACTTTATTAGGCTATAGAAGTATTATCTCTTGCAAAACAAGAAATGTTTACACCTATGCAGTACCTTTAGCAGCAATAATAGTGATAATAAACCTCTACTTAAAGAAAGAAAACAGTTACAGCATGAACAATGGTATAAAAACGAATGGTGTTCACTGATTAAATACAGTCTTTCTACCCTCTGAGGAAGCAAAAACAGGCATTCACAAAGTGTGTGATGCATGACAGGTTGTTTCTTCATGTAAAATAGATTTTTGGTTAAAAATTCCATTAAGCTGCTCTATTTTAGAGGCTCAGTGGAGGCAGGTCATTTCTGACCCTGAGGACAGGAGGAGTGTTCAGGACGTTCAGACAATACAAGGGTTCAATGTGCTGTATGACGACACAATGAGATCCTACTAACAAATCACACAGATGACCTATGTGGTGACAATAGAAGAAATAAATAGCATAAGACCTTTATGTAACCAGCAGAAACTGCAGCACAGCTTCACCTGTTTTTAACATTTCTGGTTTTGACATTTGCAGGAGTGTATCAGCTACTACTAGTAAAACCACGTGTCTGTTGCTTGAAAACATAATAATGTTGGTTATGTCTTTGACATCTGACTCAGAGTTATTCTTGCTGGGGATCTTCAATGTTACATTCATTATGAAACAACTTGTAAATGTTCATCTGTTTGAAAACATTCAAAACATTTCATGAAGCAGTCATGGAGCTGTAGACGTTTTATTACAACTTTATTTCACGTCCAGATCTCCTCTGCTGCAGTGACACACTCTGTTGTGTCCTACTGTCACAATGTCTCTGTATCTCGTTGCCTCCTTTTACTTGAAAGACAGCAGAGCTCAAGCTGAGTGGATTCCAGCAGTATGTTCACACCTGAACAGCCATGTTCTCTCAGCAGGATGTGAAAATGTTCCAAACAGCTTCACATTATCTCCAATCACTGCTCTGCTGATGAAGGATGTCATGATAGCAGAAATGTAGCAGTCTGTACCAATACCATATCCATCCAGACATTCAGTTTGGTTCTTCTGCCTGCTCCACCACCACCACAGTCCAGACTCCATCTGGTCTAATCATCAAGGATTGCTTACATACTTCCTCACAGTTGTTGTTGAACCACAGACTAAAGCTGCTTTAAATCTAAAACATCTACTTTTAACCTGTACCAATTCTTACATGTTGTTTCAACCTTAGTTCTGACATTATGTTTTCCACAGATGTTTCAGGATCAGGACTTCTCAGCTGTGTGGATTCTCATGTGGGCTTTTAATTGATAACTATATTTAAAGCTTTTTCCACAGGTTCCACAAGAATATGGCTTCTCACCTGTGTGACGTCTTAAGTGGACAGTCAAATGGTCCTGTCGACTAAAGCTTTTACCACAGGTTCCACAAGAATATGGTTTTCCCATTTTGTGAACTGCCATGTGCCTATTATGTGCTGATGAACCAGAAAATCTTTTTCCACAAATGTGACAAACATATGGCTTCTCACCTGTGTGACATCTCATGTGGTCAGTCAAAGAGGTCCGTTGACTGAAGCTTTTTCACAGGTTCCACAAGAATATGGCTTCTCACCTGTGTGACATCTCATGTGGTCAGTCAAAGAGGTCCGTTGACTAAAGCTTTTTTCACAGGTTCCACAAACATACGGCTTCTCACCTGTGTGACATCTCATGTGAACAGTCAAATGGACCTGTTTTACGGAAGCTTTTTCCACAGGTTTCACAAGAATATGACATACGGCTTCTCACCTGTGTGACATCTCATGTGAACAGTCAAATGGACCCGTTGACTGAAGCTTTTTCCACAGGTTTCACAAGAATATGGCTTCTCACCTGTGTGGGTTTTGTGATGTTTGATTAAATCTGATTTACAACTAAAAGCTTTTCCACAGACTTTGCAAGTTGCAGATTTTGTTGCCTTGTCATTATCACACTGTCTCGCTGATGTTGGAGCATTGTCTACATCATTACTGTGACTGTTGTTACTCTGATGTCTTGGTTTCAGCTCGATACATCTAGTTGATCCTGAGTCTACATCCTTGCTTCCTTCCTGATCTGGGCTCTCAGCTACACAAGAGATGTGAAACAGGAGCTGATCACTGTTTGGTTTTGGTTCACTGTGGTCACTTTCCTCATCAGCAGGAGTCACCTCAAAGGTATCAGTCTCCTGTTTCAATCCAATTAACTCTTCCTCCTGACTGGAGCAGAGTTCATCCTGTTCCACTTTAATTTGTGGTAACCCTGGGTTTGATTGGTCCAGACTGGTGCACAATTCTTCCTGTTCCATTTTAATTTGAGAAATCTCTGGGTTTGATTGGTCCTGACTGGTGCAGAATTCCTCCTGCTGATCTGTAATCCGTGGAGGCTCTGGGTCCTCATGGTCCACCATGGAGTTTCTCTCCTGGTCATGGGGCTGATGGTCAACAACAGTCTTCTCATTCTCACAGACATAAGACTGTGGGAGCTCTGGAGGGAAAAAGAGACAAAAGATAATGGTTACTACTGTGATGATGAGAGAACACACATCTGTCACTTTGTCCAGGACTGGCTGTCTCCAACAAATTCAGCTCAACAGTTGAATGTTTGATGCAAAAAGAATATGATGGTTTATAATAGAAATCTTGGAGCCATGAAACAGCAGCAGGAATGATACAAGCATCTCCAAATGACTGAACATTTCTATGAACACGTTGTTCCACAGTGGATACAGGATCACAAAGTTCTAATGGTAAACACCACTGGGTACTTTTCTACACACCACACAGACAGGTTTGATGGGGATCCATTAAAATCTGTCTGAATAAAGCTGCTGTCCTCTTCAGCCTTCAAACCTGTCAGGACATTTGGATTTTAATGTTATTCTTATTTTACTGCTGGTTACTGTACTGTTGATTTGACTCATCAGTGAAACCCAACATGTTAATAGTGGAATGCAGTTGAACACATTACTTCTATACTCTCTAACTCTGTACGTGCGCTTTCTTTAGATCATGAATGATCTCTATACATGGAATTATGTCTCTGGACTGAAATGAATGGAATGACTGAGTCCTCTGTCAGAGTTTTATTATTAAACTGTTTGATAACACAGTGCAGTTGCTGTCAGTGTGGAGTAGTTCAGATAAACACTTCCAGCACCTCTGAACAGGAAACTTTGGTTCTTGCTTCCAGGGTCAATCAACACAACGATCACGTTTTTAAAACTCCACACAGCATCAACTAACAGACTCCATATTATGAGCCCATTCTCTCTTCCTCACAGTGTGTCTCAGTTCATCTCAACACTTCATGATGTTCTACATGCTAGAAGTGGAATTCTTCACCATCAAAACACATACACACCTATGGGCTTGTAAGGGGATGTGTGGTTTCCAGATGACATCCAGCAGTCTGCGCTGACGATCGATCTCCTCCTGGTACTGGACGATGGTTTTTTCAAACTCTGAGAATATTTCTCCAGCAGCAGCAGCTAGTCTGTCGCTGATCAACTCTCTCAGATACTCAACTGAACACATCGTTACTTTAACGCTCTGATATTTCTCATTCATACTATAATACAGCCGTTTTACAGCTCAGTCCACACAGCAGTGAAGTTCACTCTACTCATGCTTCTTTGTTTACATCCGCCGGGTGTCACACTGTGAAGTTCCGGCAGAAACACTGAGTTACTTTCTTCTTCCTCATTGAATTAGGCAGACCAGACGCATCACTGGCGTATTGCTGCCACCTACTGGATGTTACTCATAGTCCTGAGAGAATCCTCCATATTTTCTTATGCAGTCCTGTGGTCATGAGAAAGTTCAGAAGTTTCTTCATATTTGTCCACTCCTCCATGTTAAGTAGAAAGCAAAGATTAAAAACAGTTCGTCCAGCTGCTCCTTGTCTCTAATGTTTCTTCTGTTGGCATGAGTAGAGCTTACACTTAAGAGAACATTTCTCAACAGTTTCTAGTTCACCACACTCACAGTTCCTATCTCTGTGCTTCCCAATCAAAGCCAGTCCACTTTTCAGACTGCAGTGTCTGAGTCTTAGCCAGGTTAGAACAATTGAGTCTCTTCTTGCATCACTGAAGTGACTTCTGACTTTTCCCATTTTACCTTGAAGAGCAAAATCAGTCCCCCTCTTCTTTTGTTTCTTAAAAAGTCAAAGCATTTCTTCCTCAGACTGACTTTAAAAGCACGTGTTTGGAGAGATTGATAGAGCTGGAATGAAAATGTCTTTGGGGAAATCAGCGGCTCCAGATGGACTTACAACCAACTTTGATCCGTTTTCTGGGCTGATATTAGAGAATGACTGTTTGAAGCATTCAAAGAAGCTTTCAATCAGGGAGTCACACTCATTTTAGTTCAGGTTCCACATTTAGCCCAGTTTGATCTCAAGTGGGCCGGACCGCTTTTTACTACAGGATCAAAACCACAAAAGTCAGATTAAAAAAGACAAAAAATGAGACAAAAACCAGACAAAATATTGTGAAAATGAGACACAAAAGGACAAAAGAACAATCTAGTGTTTGACTTGTGATCATGGTCTAGAAATGATTTTAAATGGATACTTTGACTCATTTACAATCTGCAGTTCATGTCTTCTCTGGAATTTGGACACTTTGATGATGATTGATGGATTGTGCTCATTTGGTAGAGGATGCTGCTTTTACACTCTTTCTACATTCATTGAAAGCTTCTGACAAGCTTCAACACCACTTTATTTGACATTCACTGCATTATTTTGGATGGAAAATTCATTCATATGCTCTCAATGTTGTCCAGCAGAATTCCTTCAATGTGGAACTACTAGAAGATGAGATGTTAACAGGAGCAAACACCAAGGAGACCCATCAGTCCTCTGCTGTTTATTATTAGCTCTGGATATCAACCCTCCTGTTGCCTTCATTTACGCCACCAAAAAACAGGAAAAAAATCCAGAAATTCAGCAAAAAAAATTCACCCAATTTATGAAAATGTGCAAAAACCTTCAGGAAAAAAAATCCAAAAATTCCTTAAAAGCTTTATTTATAATAACAAAACAAATCCCCCTAATTTGGCAGGAAAATTCTTGTAAATATTTTCAAAAAATTAGTAAACATTCTCCATAAAAATTCTTAAAAATATCTAAAGTGATTCCATATTTATCAGTAAAACTTCTGATATTTTCTTTAAGAACATTCACATAAAAATCAACCAAAATCCAGAGAATTTACTGGATTTTGGTCGATTTTTTATGTGAATGTTCTTTTGAAACGTTTCTTCTTTTTGCACCAAAAAATGTTGAAAAATTTCCCAAAAATGTCAAAATGTGGACATCAGAAGTTTCACTGTGAAAATATTTATTATTTTCCACATTTTCAAACTTTAAAATGACACGAGGGTTAAAATAATGAAACTCTAAAAGCATTTAATAACGACACAGTCAGCAGATGATCCAACATTATTTTAAAGCTGTGTGTATTTTCCAGAAGCCTCAGGGTTTGATTGAAACTAAATGTGAGATCTGATCCATTCACCAGAAAACACAAACTTTACTTCGGAATATTCCAGTAAAATGAGCTGAAACATTTGGGAGAAACTATCAGTAAAATATGATCAACAGGAAACTTCTAACATTCTGACTGTTGGAAATCAAATCTAAAATCCTTGAAGATCTGCTTCCAAAGGAATCTTTCATATTTGGTAGAATATTGAGGACAGAAATGGAAGGATTTCAGGATGAATTTACACAAACCACAGAAGAGCACAGAATACTTTGGAAAGAGTGATCTAGATGTGAATGAAACTGACTGCCAAGTCCTCACACCTTAATCCATCAGAAAGTTATGGAGATTTATGGCCAAGAAAAAGTTCATCATGATTGGAAAACAGTTCAGTAACAAGGATGACCTGAAAAATTAATGATTAAAGCACGAAACAGAATTGATGAGAAAATGCTGCTTTTCTTCTGATTCAGAACCAAAAAGGTGACAGAAGTGACTTTACATTATGGAGACGATAAATTATTAAGATCTGATCTTTTTGTTGACATTTTAATTCTATTTAATCAAATTTACAACTGTAAAATAAATGATGTTTTATATTTAAATTTCTACCTGTTCTGATCTCTGTGTCCATGTTGAGTATAGAACAAAGCAGATGAATAATAACCAGCTGATATAATGGTGTTGTTTGTAATGAAGAACTCAGAGTCAGGATTTTTTAGCCACAGCCCTTTATTCTTCTCCATCACACACAAGGAAGTTCTCATTTCATCACTAGAACAGGACTTAAGACTCAAATCAGGATCAAGTGTGGCTGCCTGCACAAAAAGCTGAATTTTCACTGGACAATAATGGCTGAAAGTCTGTCAGCAGTTTGGAGATTCACTGCTTCCTCTCTCATTTCACACTTTGTGCAGCTCAAATGCTTTTAGTTCAAGTGAGCATCAGAGGAACACAGCACACTTCTCCTCCATTCCTCGGGCATCTTCTCACTATCTAAGATCCTGTTGAACAACCCAGTCACAAACTCTACTGCTACCTCTCCGAGACACTTCCATACCTCCCACAGGTATATCATCAGGACCAAGTGCCTTTCCACTCTTCATCCTTAGCACACCAGCCTCACCTACGACCGCCTCAAACACTGCGTTATGATTCCATATTCTTCTGTACACTACCGTTCAAAAGTTTGGGGTCATCCAGACAATTCCATGTTCTCCACGAAAGCTCCCACTTTCATTCATGTGCTAACATAACTGCACAAGGGTTTTCTAATCATCAATGAGCCTTTCAACCACCATTAGCTAACACAATGTAGCATTAGAACACAGGAGTGATGGTTGCTGGAAATGTTCCTCTGTACCCCTATGGAGATATTCCATTAAAAATCTGCCGTTTCCAGCTAGAAGAGTCATTTACCACATTAACAATGTCTAGACTGGATTTATCATTTATTTAATGCTATCTTCATTGAAAAGAACTGATTTTAAAAAAAGGACATTTCTAAGTGACCTCAAACTTTTGAACAGTAGTGCATATTTATATAATGTCATATTTTTAAAAATTAGACATGTAGATGAAATAATATTGATGATAGCTCGTGTCCTTGTTCCTCTTTTAGCACACATCACACAGTATTACAATGAATAAGAACATTCTATCATCAAATACAATCATTTTCATAACAAGCTGCTGTGGAGGCAAAACCTTTTTGTTCTTTGCAATAAATCTTTTGTTCTTTTATTCAGAGCTCTGAAGGTACAGGTGACACAGAGTGCAAAGCAGTCTATGTGTAAAGTCAAACTGGAAGGAGCTGAGAACTCAAAGGAGAAGCATTTACGCACAGGTCCTACACTCAGCATGCATGATGGGTTGTTTGAGAAGAAGCGTTACCTTTGTTGTCGTGTTTCCGAAGGAACAAGCTAGTGGACTCGGTGGGTTTGGGCAGGTCTTTTTCAAAGTCCTCGGTGTCTTGGACGGGGTGGGTTCACGTTGTCTTTTCGATACGCTGCTTAACCGGACGTTCTCTTCCCATTGCCTGAATAAAGGAAAGTCTTTTTCAAGCCGACCGAGTGTGGAGGTGCAGCGCTGGCAGCATCTGTTTGACTGCTCCGGCTCCGGGGTGACTATCAGGTCCATCATCGCTAACCTATCTGATATGGTCGGCGTTGTTTTTGACACAAACATATCTGTGGAGTGTGCATAAACACGGGGTCCACTTTCCCTCATGTTTACTTTACATAAACGGCAAGAATCGTCCGGCGACATGGCGAAAGAAGCAAACACATGAGCAAACACAGCAATGATTCTTTTTCGTGGTGCTGCCGTCGCTCTGCATTTACGTCAGCGGCTAGCAGTGACAGCTGGGCGGAAACAATCTGCGGCTGCAGGTTTGCCACCGGCGGCAAAAAAGGGGGACACACGCAGCGAAGTTCAAACAAAGTGTCCGTGAGTTTCTGTTGGGAAAGCATCAAGATCTGCGGCAAACTGTGCAGGATTGCCTTCATCTCCAAAATCCGGGTTGCAGTCGGTAAGAGCAGAATTCTGGAGACTCTAAAAGACTGTTTAAGCTGCCGATGTGTGCCACTGCAGTATGTGTTAGCATTAGCATTAGCCACGGAGTAAACTTTGTCTGTTTACCAATAATTTCCGTGTGTTTTGTAATTGTTCAGTTGAAAATAAGATTGCAGGCTAATTGGTGCTAATTAGAGGGTTCCAGCTAAGACCAGTGAATTCATCCTGTTTGTAATGGTGGGTTTTTACAATGCCCTTTATTTATTTATTGGATCTGGAAAGGATTGCATTTTAAAAGCACTTTATGCACTTTAAATAATTTTAAAACCATGAAATAAAAAGTATAAAATGGTTAAAAATTTTTGATAAAAATGCTCAGAGTAATTTGTTAAACTGTGATTTAAAATTAACTCTTTAGAATGCAGATAAATTCATGTGTGGTATAGTATTGGGTTGAATATTGCTCATGCCATGATTTGTCGCTTCAGTTTATGTGGTGTTGAGGTTGACAAACATAAATTGAGTGGAGTAGCATTTGCCAATGTGGTGAAAATGTCCATGAGGAATGGTTGTTACTATTTGCTGAATGCAGTAATGCGAACATTGTCCTTTTGTGTTCTGTTTAAAGGTTTTTCACCTTATCTATCACTAAACGTATGACTTATGGAAGTTGCCACCTCTGTATCTCATGAATTTGTGACCACTGCAAAATAAAAGAGGGAAAAGAAAGAAAGCAACTGTCTGATTGATGAGTGGAGTCCTGCTCAAACCCTGGGTAGATGAAACATCCTTTTCAAGTGGGGAAACTGCAGAAACTGTGAAAAATCATCAATGAGAATCACCTGTCATTGAAAGTGGGAGGACACTTGACACTATGGGAGAGTGCAAAGAACAGAGAGTGAGAGCTGCCTTTAAACAGAACACTGAGCAGTAAAATACATTCACTAACTTACAGCATGAACAGTTTTCTACCAGCAGTCCTGTCTTGAATCACCTGCAGTAGCATCTTTATGTTCTCTTTATTCTCTTTTTCCATGTCTGTTTTCTGTCTATGTTCCTTATTTTTAACAGTTTAAGTTCATTTGTATCAGTTTTAGGTGAAAGTGAAAAGAGCTAAAAGTGAACTATTGGAGTTGAAATGTGTCCTCTGTGTTGGCTGATGACATAATGGGACACTCTGACACTTGTGTATAGAGTGGTATCCCTCATGAAGATGTGTTTGATGTGACAGGTGATTGGCAGGGAGGAGGAGAGTCTGACGGAGGAGCAGAGGAATGTTGCAGCCATTTAGTCTGAGCTCAACAACGGAGGAACATGGATTCTTCACAAAAGTGAGAAACATACCACTGTAACATTATTATCATGAATTTGTTCTTTAAAATGTGTAAAGTTGCCTCCAGTTGGTTAGATGGGCCGACCAAAGCCAGGTGACGTTGGCTGAGAGATGTAGCTCTGCAGAAGCAGCTGTACTGAGATATAATGGTGGACTGCTAGGAAGCTGCTTGTTTTTTGTTTGAGGCTGAACTAGCTGCTGATCATACTTTCTGAAAATGTCTTACATGGTGATGAAGATAAGTAACGGAAGAAAAGTCTTGTTTTTCCAGCAAGTTGTTCAGGAAGGTAAAGAGCAGCATTTTCTTTGGTAGAGAATAATACTTTTGAGCATTGTGAGTTTACCAGCCTTTTCCTTCTCAAGAAATTCAGACAGTTGAACCCAGAAGTTTACTTACACTGTATAAACGACACATAACCCTTTTTTAATTTACACGATCTGACATTAAATCTGGCAATGCTTCTCCTGTTTATGTCGGTTAAGATGACCAAAATTATCTTTAAATGCCAGAATAACGAAAGACATTTTTTAATAGAATTTTATTACTTTCTTCACAATCTTGGACTTGACTATGGACTTTAGCCATACTATGTTCCAAGGGTCACATCATAACAATACTTGTACACATTCCACCCAAGGTAACTGACTTGTTCCATGTGATGTTTTGCATGATACTGTTGCTAGGATACAGACTCAACATCCTGAGACACTTGTAATAATATCAGGAGATTTCAATCATGTCAGCCTCTCCTCTCATCTGACTGGATTTACACAGTTTAACTGCCCTACCAGAGAGAATAAAACCCTAGACCTGCTGTATGCCAGTGTCAAAGAAGCTTACAGAGCTACTGCCTTACCACCACTGGGCAGGTCAGATCATAACTTGGTTTATCTGCAGACCTGTTACAACCTTGTGTGCTGAGACAGTCTGCAACTAAAGTCCAAATCAGAGGATGACTCCTCAAACTAGTGAAGCTCTAAGGGACTGCTTTGAATCAACAGACTGGAATGTGCTTTCTGGAAACAGATGAGGGACAGTATGAACATTGACAGACAGGTTGATTGTTTTACTGAATACATCAGCTTCTGTAGAACACAGTCATACCTGCAAAGACTGCCTGCTCTATGGATGACATCCTGTATTGTACTGGTACCAAAAATCAAATGTCCGGCTGAACTAAATGACTACAGACCTATTGCTCTGACCTCACACATCATGAAAACTCTGGCGCAGCTGGTTTACGTCTACTGAGGCTTGAGGTCAAAGACAAACTCGATTCCTTGCAGTTGGCTACAAAAAACACATTGGAGTGGATGATGCCATCCTCTTCATGCTTCACCGTGCCCTGTCTCATCTGGAGGAACCCTGGAGTTTATGTGAGAATCATGTTCTTGGTTTATCAACTCCATCCAACCACCATCCTCAAAGACAAGCTCACAGAGATGGAGTGGATCCTCCTGTCTTTCATGGATCACAGTTACCTGACAGGAAGGCCAGTTTGTCAGGCTGGGGAACTGTGTTTCTGGGATGTTAATGAGTAGTACTGGGGCTCCACAAGGAACAGTCCTGGCTCCATTCCTGTTCACACTGTATACATCTGACTTCAAATACAGCACTGAGTCCTGCCACATTCAGAAATACTCTGATGACACTGCTATCGTGGCATGTATCAGAAATGGACATGAAGCTGAATACAGAGATCTGATAAGTGCCTTCAGTGACTGGAGTCACAAAAACTGCCTGCTATTCAACGCCTCAAAGACAAAGGAAATGATCATAAATTTCCGCAGATCCAAAACCCCTCTTCATCCATGAACACTTGTGGTGTTGACATGGAGGTGGTGACATCATATAAATATTTAGGTGTCCACCTTGACAATAAATTAGACTGGTCTAAAAATGCAGACTTCATCTACAAAAAGGGCCAGAGCCGACTTTTTTGCCTGAGAAGATTTCGATCAATAGACATCTGCAGTAAGATGCTGCAGATGTTTTATCAGTCTGTGGTAGCAAGTGTCCTGTTTTATGCTGCAGTCTGCTGGGGAGGCAGTATAAGAACAAGGATGCAAGGCATCTGAACAAACTGATTAAAAAAGCTGCTCTGTAGTTGGAATCGGATTGAACACATTGGAGGATGAGGTGGAGAGACGGACACTTAGAAAGATGGAGGCCATTCTGACAAACATGGATCATCCACTTCACATTTGCCTCAGTGAACAACAAAACATCGGTGGACGGCTCCTATCCCTGTGCTGCAGGACAAAAAGATTCAGGAAATGTTTCTTGCCATCAGCAATCGGACTGTTTAATTCAAAAGCAAAAAGACCAAACAATTGAATTTCCCTTCGGGGATTAATATAGCAGTCCCTCCAGGAATTTGCGATGTTGTGATCACGCGAAATCAACCAATCTCTGCGAATTTTGCGTGGCCTTGCAATTTTGTCCAATCACCGCAACTTTCCCGCAATTTTGGCCCGCCTCCCGTGAGTTCCACCAATCATAGCAGTCCCCAGCGCAAACCTAATGCACGTACGTCACCGAATTCACTTCCTTGTTTACGGTTTGAAAATGCAGACATGTGCAGTACTAATGTCTCTCATTTACCAACAAAAATGACTGCTGAAGACATTGATAAACAACTAATTCACTGATGTTTTTCACCAAAGTGAAGCTAAACGGTTTTACAACCGTGCAATATTGTGGTGGAATACAAAAAAGAAAAAAAATCATCGATTAATACACTTTAAAAAAACATGAAACATATTAGAACGGCTGAAATGAGCGGAAAACAGACCACATTAATCACCATGATGGAAACCGTTGCATCCAGATCCATTAGAGCACTGAAAGAATGAGGTAAATTAGTTTAATTATCCCACCAAAGAACTCGGCAGTGTTATGTGACAGTCGGCGTGTGTGAATCCTTCCTCTGTTACCAACATCACTCAAAAACAGACTCAGGGATTTGAATGAAATTTTCAGGGTCGGTCAGAAATGACACAAGGACCAAATGATTAGACTTCAGCAGTGATGCGGCTTAAAGTTTGGATCCACGTATTTGTTAAGGATTCATAGCGGCACTGCGTCTGATAGCGGCACGGTAACCATGGCAACAGGTGAACGCTACCTCAGCGGCCCGCTGACGATCACATGATTGTGATCCTACAACAATCTACCACTGTGGACGTATCGGAAATGACACAAGGAACAACTGATTAAATTGTGGGGTGTTTCTGAGTCCCATCAATTCCAGTTGCCAGCTACATATTTAGGTCACGTGATTCGGTATGTATACATGCAGAACACACACCTGTCTTGGTGCAGGACTGCGCTCTCTGTGCTGTTCTTTTTAGTTGACGTGACCAGCTGTGAGCGTGTGCTTGTGAACACATGTGTGCCAGGATGTGAAATTAACTTTTTAAGCCACTGACAGATATGTCCAAATATGATTCATTCAATAGTAAATTAGCATTTTGTGCCGCAAATCTACCAACCACATCATGTTAAACCAGTATCTGGCTGCTGCTAATTTCCCACTGTGGTGTGCCAGCTTTTGTGGAAATGGGTTGGAACGTTTTTTAATTAATTTCGGAATAAATATTGTCAATTACAGCGTTGAAACATGTTCTACAATCTGGAAAAAATGCAGCTTTTTAGTAGTTGTCACTGTCTCCCGCAATTTCATCACAACAAATAAGCTTAAAACATTGCAACTTTTATCGCAATTTTTTAGAAAAGCTGCCGCGAATTCAGGCATTTTCGGCCGCAACAATCATGAAAAACGCCCGCGAAATCTTGGAGGGACTGAATAACGTAATTCTATTCTATAATCAGAAGTTTGCATACACTAAGATTGCTATGCCTTCAAGATAATGATGTCCTGACTTTGAAAGCTTTTGATAGATTAAGATGTATTTTCAGGCACACCTCAAACCCACTGCTTCCTTGTGTGATGACATTAGAAAACCTAAAGAAATCAGCCAAGACATCAGGAAGACATTTGTGGGCCTCCGCAGGTGTGGTTCATCCTTGAGTGTAGGCATGTAACGATATGAAAATTTGATATCACGATAATTGTGATCAAAATTATCACGGTTATCGATATTATCACGGTATTGTGAAATATGTTCAAAATGTTTAAAAAGTACTCATAGGCACACTTAAATCAATGAACAACGTTTTTATTTTAGCAAAAAACAATCAAAATAAGAACTTCAACCTTAAATAGCATATTAATAAGCTACAAAAATTAAAGAGGGGACCTTAAAAGAGCCAGGAGGTAGTCCGTTTGCTTGAAAGCAACATTTGGAATAAAGTACAACAAAAGAAGTAAGGTGCCACTGCCTCATAAACATTAACATTTAACATAAACATTTGTTGTGCAAAGTGTATGAATCTTCACATTCAGTGCTCGGAAAGTCTTACAAATATTATACAATAACACTAGTAGTAAAAAAACAGTAAAGTGGATGCAAGAACAATATAACCACATGTAAACAAATGTGTAGTGCAGATGGTGGTTAAAATAACATAAAATATGTAAACAAATCAAATGAGCCACACTGATTGTCTGTAGTCCTCACCATAAGGTGTTGCTTGCTGCTGACTTTGATCACTAGTTGAGATTGAAACGTAAAAATGTCAGCATATTTACTTTGTCTGGCTTGAGAAGTGATCTTTGAGGGGAGACGATGTGCCCGCTGGCACTGAATACCCTCTCGGATGGCACGCTGGTTGCTGGGATGCACAAAAGCTTCCTGGAAACCCTGGCAAGATGAGGCAGCTCTGATGCATGCCCCCTCCACCACACAAGTGGATCCTCCTCTGCTGAAATGGATGGCAGAGACAAGTAGTGCTTTATTTCTTCCTTCACTCTCTCTGCAGTGGTCATAAACTGACCCTCCTCCCTTCTCTGGTTCCTTGCTGAGGAAATCTTTCTCAACAATCCAGCCAGGCCTTTCTCCTCTGATGCTGGAGGGGTTAGTGTTGTGGAGGTGCTGCTGATGCTTTGTGGTTCTTCCCTGATCTCTACAGGTGCTAGTTTCAAGGCTTCCTCGTGTACACAGCTCTCAACAGTTGCAGCCTCAGGCTCATCTAAAAAGGTGCTTTTGAAGCGGGGGTCAATGAAACACGCCATGTCCATCACTGTCTTTGCCTTCTCTGTGTATCTGTTGTTAAGATCTTCTCTCATCACTCGTTTCATTTCTTTGGTCAAAACTGAATCCCCACCTTTTTCGACCAGAACATCACGGGTGATGTGGTCCAGAAGAGGTTTCAAGGCTGACAGCGTCACATGTGTCTCTGAGGCAAGTGCGTCAGTCAGTTTGCTCAGGGGCTCAAGCAGCTGGCAGAGTTGCTCCATGACACTAATGTCTGCATCCTTGGGCATTAAATGATACGTTCCTTTTTCAGCAGCCAATGTGGCACAGACTGGCTGCTGTTCGCTGAGGAAACGCTCAACCATCTTGTGTGTAGATCCCCATCTTGTCACCACATCATGGATGAGAGCCTTCTGTGGAACGTTGAGAGTGTTTTGCTTTTCTTTCAGTGCTCTCTTTCTCTTCCAGCTCTGTGAAAAGGCTTGGACGAGATGACGGCAGGCTCTGACTGCTGTGTCCACCCTCTGGATTTTCAGAGCCTTTGAGATGGCCAGGTTTAAGTTGTGCCCAAAGCACCCAAGCCACAGATCTGTGAACTCTTCAAAAGCCTTCACCATGTTGGTTGCATTGTCTGTTGTAATGCAGCAGAGGTCTTGCTTCTTGATCCCCCACTCCTCCAGCATGTTCTCGAAAAACTCTGTGATGTTTTGAGACGTGTGATCCTCTGGAAAGAACTGGGTTTCCAGGCAGTGTGATGACAGCTTCCAGTCTGGGCTGAGGTAGTGTATGGTGAAGCTTATGTAGGGTTGCCCTGCCCCACTTTCACTGGTCCAGATGTCTGTGGTTGCAGCGTAGTATGTTCCCTGAGTTACACTTTTTGCAACCTCAGCTTTGAGATCGTTATACATCTTTGGGATTTCAGTCTTGGAAAAATGATTCCGTGAAGGAACTTTATAGTGAGGCACAGCAACCTTCATCACGTTCAAAAATCCAGGCCTCTCAACAGTTTGAAATGGCATCATGTCTTTCGCAATAAAATACGAGATAGCTGCTGTGAGGTCTTTGGCATGTTTTGAAGTCGGTGCATAAGCAGCCTTCCTTTCAAACGCCTGAGTTATTGTTTGTGCCACTGTGACCGAAGAAGTACAAGCTGTTGGAGGATTTGTCCTGGTTCTGTCCATTACTCGCCCTCTCTGTAAATAAGAGGAAAACAAAATTATAATGGTTATTATTAAATAATTATTATTATTCATCATCACACACACACACGCCCCCCTCTCCCTCAACCACCCACACCCACCCACACACCATGTAACGCTGTCTTCTGAACATTAACCGGCCGTTGATTCTATGTCGGACTTTCTGTCGGCAACAACGGTGCATTTAGCTTTAGCCACGGAGCTAGTATTGTGCCGGAGCAGAAACGAGACGATTCTATGTCGGACTTTGTCGGCAACAACGGTGCATTTAGCTTTAGCCACGGAGCTAGTATTGTGCCGGAGTAGAAACGAGACGATCACGCTCCGTTTTCACGGTTCCCTAAGCCCCACATGCATTCATTTAAGTTATCTTACCTTTAACTCGCTGCACAGTTGCGGGTGGTAGTCCCGTAGATGAGCCATCATGTTGGACGTGTTTCCACCCTTTGCCGATACTTTTTTGTGGCATTTTCGGCAGACTGGGCTGTTTTCTTCCCCCAGTCTCCCTTGCGTGTCTTTATAAAAACCGAAGTACGCCCAGACTTCAGACTTGGTCCGTTTCGACGGTGGAAAAATCTCTCCACTGCCGGTATTGCTGCCCTCCGCCATATTTATGAGTTGTTTACTGTTCAGTGCGCATGCGCATGGGGCGCATGTGTCCGATTGGCTGCATGCTGCTGCACTTCTCACAACAGTAGTACGCCTATTCCTGAGATTTTCCGGATTGTGGCAATCAAACACGGTTTAACGGTAATTAAAATTTGAAACGGAATTACTAACCGTCAGACATTTTACCGCGGTTTATCATTTTAACCAGTAATCGTTGCATCCCTACTTGAGTGCAATTTCCAGATTGCTGTGGTTTGAGGTTTATCTGTCCAAATAACTACATGCCCAGATCAACACCATGGGAATGTCAAGCCATCTAACTGCTCAAGATGGAGATTGGTTAAGGTTAGAATTGTTTTGGAGGGAAATGTGCTCATCAAGCCCAGAACAAAAGCAAACGACCTTGTGAAGATGCTGGCTGAGGATGGCCTGAGTACACCATCCCAACTGTGAAGCATGGGGGTGGCAGCACCATGTTGTGGGAGTGTTTTTGCTGCAGGAGGGACTGGTGCACTTCACAAAATAGATGGCATCAAGAGAATCGAACATTATGTGGAATTATTGAAGCAACATCAGCCAGCAAATGAAAGCTTGGGCTCAAGTGGGTCTTCCAAATGACAAGGACAGTGCTGGTGCAAATCTGACACTGTCCTGGAGAAACTGTGCACTACTGACTTAGAACTGCTTTCTGCTTCATTGTGCCCTTCATATCTGCCTCAGAAATTTCCCCAAATATTTGTGAAACTTGTCTATATCCGTCCAAAGGCCAGTGAAATAAATACCTGTGGGCAAAAAGGTGCTTCTGCTCTGGGTTCCTCTGACCACAACTGCATCCTCCTTATCCCTGTCTACCACTGTACCGAAGCAAGGCAAAGTGCAGAACATCAGAGTGAGAGTTTGTCACACTCTGCAGGGATGTCTGGAGGTTACTGACTGGGATGTGTTTAAGGAGTCCTCAGCTGATATTGATGAACCGACTGATGTTGTGAGCAGCTGGGTCACAGACTGTGAAACCAGTGTTATTCCTGATAAAACTGTTAAACTATATCCAAACACTAAGCCATGGCTTTCTAAGAAGCTTAAAGACCTACTGTACATAAAGAAAACAGTCTTCAGAGAAGGAAATACACTAAATCTGTATAACTGACAGAAGGAAATAAAGTAGGAGATCAGGACCCACAAAAGACAATACAAAGACAAACTTGAGTCTCAGCTCAAAATGAACAACCTCAGTTCAGTCTGGGACGGCATGAATCTGATCACTGGAACTAATTAATGTGTCAATGAGAGAGTTCAGCTCAGCGGTTATAATTCTGATTTAGAGCTGGCTCAAAGTCTAAACAGTTTTTATGTCAGGTTTGACTCCCATGATTTTAGGGCTAAACATGCTGAGACTAAAAACTGTCTCATGTCAGCGTCTCCACAGAATCCCTTTCTTTTATCCGGGTTGGAAATAAATCTATGTTAAAAATGTAATCTGGTGTCTCAAACAGTGCAGACCAAAGAAAAGTCCTCTACCTGATTACATCGGTGGCCGTTTATTGAAAACTTTTACGACGTCTGACTAAATGGCCAAGATTGCTGCCGATGTCCCTGTCTCTTATGTTTTGTTTCATTTTTCTTTAAATGGCTTTTATTTTGCTTTTAATTGTTTTACTGTGGTTTTTTTACGTTTGTAAAACATTTCCTTTAATCGTTGCTGTTCCTTTAACTGTTTTCAAGGATGACAATTGTCTGTGGATCCGCGGATTTCTGCCAATTTAATGTCAAATTTGAACATTTCTGTGAATCCTCTAAATCTGTTGAGAAAATTTTAGGGGGGGGTTAGGTACTTTATTGTCGCTGATGTTAACGTTGTTAGCATCTCGCGGGAGTGAGGCGTGAGTTTCGTTAAACGAAACTTGCGCCTCACTACGAAACTCACGCCTCACTCCTGTGAGATTTTCCCTGAAGCTATCGTTCGATTGTAAACGGCCCAGCAGTTGGACAGCTTCAAGCTTGGACCAATCAAATTGCTCGTAGCATTCTTTGTCACAAATTCATGGTGGCGTGTTCGACTCGGATGTTTGGAGATTTGGTATCATGTTCAGCGGAATGATGAGATTTTTATCGAAGGATCAGGAGTCATCAGTCACAGAAATTGACAAAAGTGTCAAAAATAAGTTCCGATGGGAATGGCTGGAGAGAAAAGTCACTGTGAAGGTGAAAATTGGCTCAAAGATCGACGAGGTAACGGAAACACTTGGACAATTTCTGAAGAAACCAGACGTGGCCAGAAAAGCTTTTTGTGTGTATTGTAACGATTTGATTAACTACGGATCGCGTGGATGCGTAGCACTGTCAGACAGTTACACCAGCAGCATGAACAGCTACTTCAAGTGCCAAGGCAAAAGATACATTGAAAGAGAAGGAAATGGCTGCCAGAAAAGCCCACCAGCAGGAGTTGAAAAGGAAGGCTGTCCAGAGACTTGGACAGCTTGCTGCAAAGAGAAGAAAATTGGCAAAATAGGAGTGTTGCAGTGAACTGACTTGGATATATTGTACATAGTAGAATAGAACTCTGATAGATTTGTGAAATATTTTGGACTGAAGATAGTGAGAAAAGATTGAAGAACATGTAAGTTAACTTTTCATTAAATTTGCTGACTGAAACAAGTCTAGTGTTATGTTTTTGACCATTTTTATCAGTCTAAATGACTTCTATTTCACTACAAATCTCTCAGCTTCAGCCCCCCGCCCCGCCCCCTCCACCCCACCCCGTCAATAATTTTCAGTTGAAATCCGAATTTCCTGTTGACATCCCTGTGTTTCACTGTTTTGTTGCTTTTGTTGTTTGATGGTGAACGTTTGTGTAACTGCTGCGCAACAAATTTCCCGGGTCGTTAGCGTCAAATCCAGAATTCAGTGGCAGAATTACAGATCTTTTCTGGACTGGTATCAACATCTGATCCCCTAGGAGAAACTAGAAAGTGTTGGTGGTCTGAATTGAACCTGCTGCCATTAAGACCTAAATCTGGACATTGATGTTGTATGCTTTTCATATTGTACATTTCTCCAGTAATGTAACTTAACGGAAAGTCTGGGGATGAAGAGATCCTGGTGGTACAATCCCATCAGTCGTGAGCTCTGCTTTGTTTTTCACGGTGATCGACAGATTTTACTACTCAATATTCTAAAACTACCGTGCAGAAAGCTGAAAACTATCGGCCTGTGAAAATAGTTTTGTTGACATTGTGAGTGTGCTGTTGACTCATTTCTAGGTTTCTAATGACAAAGCTGCTGGCATGTCTGCAGATTCTTGATCTTGTTTCAGCCTCATGTCCAACTACATGGAATTGAGACTTTTCGGTTAAATTTTTTTTCATGATTGCTCTTCCATCACTGCCTCTGTTTTTATCTTTGTCTTTTGTTACAGAAATGTAAACACAGCAATGGAGTGAGATGTGGGACCTCTGAGGAGGATAAGGATGGTTCAGCAACAACGGCAAAAAGAGATGAATCACTGAGTTGTGAGCAATGTGACAAGACTTTTATCACAGCAACAAAGCTAAGAATTCACAAACGTATTCACACTGTGGACAAACCATTCAGCTGTGATCAGTGTGGAAAGGCTTTTACTAAGAAGAGTCAGTTAAAAAGCCATCAACTCATTCACAGTGGAGTTAAACCATTCAGCTGTGATCAGTGTGGAAAGGCTTTTACTCAGAAGAGTATTCTAACAAGTCATCAACTCGTTCACAGTGGAGTGAAATTGTTCGGCTGTGATCAGTGTGGAAAGACTTTTACTCACAAGACTACGTTAAGAAGTCATCAACTCATTCACAGTGGAGTGAAACCATTCAGCTGTGCTCAGTGTGGAAAGGCTTTTACTCACAAGAGTCAGTTAAAAAGCCATCAACTCATTCACAGTGGAGTTAAACCATTCAGCTGTGCTCAGTGTGGAAAGGCTTTTACTCAGAAGAGTCAGTTAAAAAGCCATCAACTTATTCACAGTGGAGTTAAACCATTCAGCTGTGATCAGTGTGGAAAGGCTTTTACTCACAAGAGTCATCTAGCAAATCATCAACTCATGCACAGTGGAGTGAAATTGTTCAGCTGTGATCAGTGTGGAAAGGCTTTTACTCACAAGAGTACGTTAAGACGTCATCAACTCATGCACAGTGGAGTTAAACCGTTCGGCTGTGATCAGTGTGGAAAGGCTTTTACTCAGAAGGGTCACTTAAAAAGCCATCAACTCATGCACAGTGGAGTTAAACCATTCAACTGTGATCAGTGTGTGAAAACCTTTACTCAACATGAACAGTTGTTGATCCATCAATGCCCCCATTCTGGTAGAAAGCGGTACCACTGTGACTCCTGTGAAAAAACTTTCAACTCCCAACAGAGCTTAAAATATCACCAACGCATCCACACTGGACATGATGTGTACGTATGTGATCACTGTGGTGAACCATTTGTACAGTACTCACAGTTAAAAGCTCATGAAGTGACCCACACTGGGGTTAAACCATACCTTTGTGATCAGTGTGGGAAACGCTACAGCTACATTGCAAACCTCAAAGTTCACCAACGTGTCCACACTGGGGAGAGACCATACAGATGTGATGAGTGTAAGAAGACTTTTACATCTTTGGGTTCCCTGAAACAACACCAGCAGATCCACACCAGAAAGAAAGCATTCAATCAGTGTCACAGTGAGGTATGTAAAGACTGGTCTCAGTCACAGTGTACACACAATTGTGTATTGGATAATTTTGGATATTGTTGCAAAATTGTTTCAAAACAGTTTTGAACAACTGTGGTCAGTTGAATTCTGTTAACACATTATCAGCTATCGTTCAGTCTAACCTGTATTGGTTTTGACACAGAAATCTGGTCCAGGTTAATCTGGGAATGTAGGTTAGATTAGGAATTGTGACGTAATCAGACAACTGAATGTTAAATTCCAACAGTGACGTTCTCTTTGTTTGTTTTCCAAGCAGAACGGAACAGATGGACAAAAGTCTCAGACTTGTCAGCACTCTGCCAATGGTGAACAGTGCTGCTTTGACCAGTCTGGACAAACGTCCAACCAACAAGGAGCCCGACAACGACACCAGCGTATGCACACTGGACACAGACTGAACCCCTGCCAAGAAGATTTCTCCATGCAGGGTTCAGTAAAAGTTCATGAAGTCCTCCACAAACTTAAAGTCCTTGAGATCCGGCTTCACAGAATTCAGGTCTAATTTCTTATTTAGTGTCTTCGTTGCAAAATCCATTAAGAGGAAAGCTGTCTTTAACAGACGTGACTGTAAATTAATTAAACCCTTCAAAGTGGTTACTCAGTTAAATGAATTATCAGTGGTAGAGGGATAGACGTCTGGATGGAGGCAGTGAGCAGCAGGGCGAATTTCCTCAATTACCACCTTAATGGTTCCTGAGATCCCTCTGGGCTGCAGGAACCTGTTAGATGCAGAGCTGGTTTAGTGATTCTCTGATGATTAAGCATAATTAATTGAGGAGATTACTGGCCTTAGGGTTCCTGTCTGTCCGTCTGTAAATATAAAAACATGAAGTGTTCTATGAAAAGTCCAATCTTTGAAAGCTGACATGTAGTTCAGAATCATTTCTTTGTAAGTTAGCTGCATCCAGTCATTACCATGACACTGGCAGTGATTCTATGATGATAAATCATTATTAATTTAGGAGATTACTGGCCTTAGGATATCTATCTATCTATCTATCTATCTATCTATCTATCTATCTATCTATCTATCTATCTATCTATCTATCTATCTATCTATCTATCTATCTATCTATCTATCCTTTCTCAGCTACAACATCTGCACCTCTGCTTCTGTGTGAAGTAGTCATTACAGGAGAGAAAGTGGAGAAAATCTGACAGATTTTGTCAAGTGGTCCAGAAAAATCTGACTACCCCTACAACTTCTCTCCTGTAATGATAGTAATAAGTAATACATAGGTGATACTTCACACAGCTGTAGCAGAGGTGCAGATGTTGTAGCTGAGAAAGTTTGGAGGTTGCCACTTCTTGCATTCCAAGAATAGTAGGGGAGTCAGATTTTGTCAAGTGGCCCAGAAAAATCTGACTCCAGATTTTATTTCATATCATACAATCTGCACTTTTAACTCAACCTGCATATTTCTGTTAAAGTCCTAGTTTTGAAATGGTCTCTCTGTTCTTAATCTGCCATACTGTGATCATTTAGCCCCTTATTTTATTATTCTGTTCTTACAGACTGTAATTTACGAGTTTTTTTTTAAACTTGTTGTGATTTGGTGTTTTAGCTGTTGTAGCAAATAATTTCCCAGGTGTGGGATAAATAAAGAATTTCAATTCTATTATATTGTTAACTGGCCCTATAAAAATAACAATAACAAATTACTTTATACTTAAGAACGATACTTATATTAAAGACTTTATACATAAATACCAGACATATTTTGATGCCATATCTTGCATTCTTAGGAAAGTCTGATTTTAAATAAGGAGATATAAAGTTTTCTCAGTGAACAATTATTTTAATGACACGTGTAGAACACTGATGGAATGTGAACAATATTTGGTGACTCCACCCTGTCCTGTCCTGATGTCCTCATAGGAGTGAAGCTGAGAGTAGCGTAGAATCTCCCCGATGCCATTTAGGGTGCGCACATACGGATGAGAAGAGGAGGAGAAACATGTCACCTAATCATATTTAACAGGAAAACATGTCTGCAGTTCGGTACTTAGTCACATTTAACCCAAAAACAACAGCAAAAGCAGTAAACGTACGACAGAAAAACCCGTCAAGTGGCCACAGAGTGAAAAGTAAGTCACACGCGTTCATGCGAAGGGGGAGTCAGATTTTTCCGGGGAGTGTGAAAATTGCACAACACCTGGGTTAGTCTGAATCCTTTTTTCTGATTGGCTGAGACGAGACACGTGACAGTGTGCATCTATTAATGATCGGAAGCATTCAGGTCGTTCCGGTTATACTCGGTAGCGCTCTTCAGTAAAGGAGACGCAGTTTGTTATTTTCTTTGATTATCGCTCGGAAAATTACAAAAAAGTTGCAACTTAACCCTTTTTTCACATTTATTAGGCAAAATTAGCTTCGCCACCGTGGCTAAACATGCTAAAAATGGCTTTGCCATCCTGAGGAAGGCTTTGCCTATGGCGAAGTGGAGAATGGCGAGCACAAGCACAGAGACACCCTGAAAATTTGACACAATCTTAAATATTATTATGAAATATTTGTTGAAAAGTCTTTTTTGTGTGTTTCTAAGGGTGTGGCTGCATCAGAAAGACACAAATACAAATGATATTTTTTTGGTTTGTTGTTTACAAGAAATATTTTATGGAACCAGTCAATTTTCAGTTTTAATGTCTTTATTTAGGATGTTTAGTTTTATGATTGTACTAAAATAAATGACTCTTGAAGACCTCAAAGTGATTCTTAATGCATTATTTCACAAATATATTGGATGTCCAAAAACTTTTTTCCACTGCTGTATTTAACAACAATCTGATCTGCTGATGTTAGCAAGACAAACAAGTGAAGGTTTCAGGCTTTTATCTAGAATTGTTCTTGAGATATTCATCTTCAAACAGCCTCAAATTTCAATGTGAGAAAATAAAAAAAACTAGTGAAACTGGGTCTGCAGTCCACTGAAAAACCTCTAAGAAAGTGTCTGACATACTGAGCTAATATTTCATAGATAGCATTGTAAATCTCCACAGTTTATGATTTTAAAAAAAGTTTTTTTTGGGAGATGGTCAATGATTTGAAACGGAGTTTGTCCTCTAGAGGACAGATGGTTCAATCCCAGAATGAGGGTATGTATTGAAAAAATATCATCCAAAATTAGTCCAGAGTAGTGACAATAATTTGAATTTTAATACACTTAACCAAGTGCTTTAGGTGGAAAAAAAAACATGTTTACACAGCATGATGTTGCTTTGTGATGTTGCAACTGACATGCTGATTTCAAAATGGAAGCATTTTAATTTCTAATGCTCTCATAGAAGATGACTGGTCAATAAAATTTACTCCTGTGACTCTGATGTCATGAAGAGTCTTTATGCTATGATGTGGAAAGGGTGAAAGAAGACAGACTGGACATTTCTGAGTGAAACTGAACATGGCATGTACTGATTCATAAAAAACAAGTGTAGTATTATCTTTAATCAAGCCTTACATAGTATTTACTAGCTGAAGTACTTCGGTTTTGAACACAAGAATTACTTGTCAAGACTACGTTGACTGGAGCTCTGCTACAGAAAGGCAGTTCATTTTCTGCTGGGGTTCATAACATACAAGATTTCTCAAATCTACAGAGATGTTTTGGATTTGAAATTAGAGTTACCTTAAATTAATAATATATATTTTTGATACTTTCTCTAAAAAACTCTAAAAAAGCTTCAGGTGTAGCTGCTGGAAAAGAGCCTGCAGTCACATGGTGGGACATGTGAACATAGTTCAAGGAAGCAAGGCTGGGAGCAAGAGCCCAAACAGAGGAGGTAAAAGAAAAGGTCAAACTACAGGTATGTAGTACATGTTTTAATGTCAATCCTATTATGTCTGACTATTTGCTGAGTCAGTGAAAGTTATCTTATAGAGCAATGTTTGTATTATTTCAATACTCAGATATTGTTGCAGTGTCATTTGTCATTTGTTTACATTTGGATGTATTGTACAGTTAGATTCTATTGAGTTTCCATATCACATTACATTGCTGTTAAGGTGTCTGAATCATTCAGTGAGGGTTTGGTCATGTACTACTATAAGGCCGTGCATAAAAAGAAAATCAAGCCTGTTACAGTGTTGCTCTAGTCCCCTCTGTTAAATGGCATCAAAACAATGGTCAACGTGAACAAATCATGAGTGTTGACATTGACTCACAACAGTACCTCTCAACTGTTCTAATTTTGATCTATTTAGGAGAACAATGTGATGAGTGCACCGAGAGATCCAATACAGGGAGCTTTCCTTTTTCAAAGATCATTAGAAGGACAGAAGACAAAGTAAGTTTCAGCAAACAGCTTTTTATTTTCTAATGAGCCAATCTATAGTATTTAAAGTGCAGAGTTATTTGTGTTAGATTTGAACAAAATTCTTCCAACAGTGTAAGGACTTAGTCTTTCTACTTTCATTTGCAATTGTTCTAGAAACCTATCATCTGGGTCAGGTGGTCACTCTGCAGCACAAGGAGTACTATCCCACATTGGATCTGATGTTAATATTTCCCTCAGACATGGTAAATTGACTGACTGGCTGATATTGTAGAGTTAGTAAATATAGGCAGTTAACAAAAGGAAATGAATGCTACTTTGTGGAGGTACCAGAATTTGGCCATTTAACAAAAAAATCTAATGCTAATATTCTTTTATTTCACCAGACTGTTATTGTTTACACTTCAATGAATGATGCTGTTGTACATGTATAGTAATTTTATTCATCTTCATGCATACAGTGTTTGTGTACAGTATGCGTGATCATATTTTAAAATATATATATTAACAAGGCCAACAACAACAATGTGTTGTGTTACAGGTGCTTCGTCAGTGGCGTCCCTGCACAACATGGTAAATGTCAAATAATGTCTTGTCTACTTTTGCAGTGAGAGGACAGATTTGGTAAATAGTCAGCACTGGCAGTCCACAACAAATGCAGGGTGTTGCACAGGCAGATTCTAGATGACATCGTGTTATGTAAGACATCCTTGTAGGTTTTTCATCTTTCTACTCTCTGTGAAAGAGCAACATTGTATTAGATTAAGTCAAAGACAACTTCAAGTATTTGTAAAAATGAATTTAAATGAAGTAAAATGATTTATTGACAGGTAACACACAACACAGTGTGAAGTCAAAGACTTAACAGTGGGAGGGAAGCAATGCTATATAACCTTAGGTCTGATGAGAAACTTGGAGCTTGGCCGGGCATTTCTCTTTAGAGGTGTTCTGTTTCTCCATCCAGCCTCAGTTGTGATCATGTGGCTATGTGATGAAGACTTTGGACAGCAGGTACAAAAAAGTTTGCTGGTGCAATTGAAACACTTTTGTTTGCACAAGTAAAATGTGGTAACTGCAAGCTGTTTCTTCTGAGATCCTTTTATGATGTGCTGTATTGTTTTATGATGAGCAATTTTAAGAACTTATTTATTGTGGCAGGGCACTACATAATTACACAATTACATGTAAGTATGAACAGTATATTGCTTTATTTTTTAATAGTATCTTATTTTCATCTCATTTAAAACAGCAGAATTAAATGGAAGAATTCTGGGAGCCCCTGTCTTGCTTTCAGAGTTCAGCAACTGAGGTTCATACATATAGCCTTGTAGATGATTTTATTCAATAATAAGCCCCCCAGCAATAAGAAATGTCAGCATTGTGTCATGTTACAGGATTCTGTGACAGAGGATTAGTTCTAGGAAAAACCTAGTCACTCTACAGTTTGTGCTGACAATATTTAATGGCTAATATCTAGAAATGTGGCTCACATTTTCGTGGCACCAAAAATCTAACTTTGTTCCTCTGAGGGCTGCTATGAAGCAAGTTCAGTATAAACAGGCTTACTTTGTGTACACCGGCTCGACAAAAACTAAAGCCTCAGTCAGAGTTAATGGTGGTTGTCAGGTTTCTTTGTTAACTCAGACTTTCTACTTCAGATCCTGTGAGTCACAAAAAGGGGGGGTGTTAACACCAAATGGACGTCTCATGGACCAGCTGCTTCAGTCAACTGGTTGTTATAGTTGATAGCTACAAGGAATATGAAAAATGATGATGGTGGAAAGCAGCTACTGCAAATGATGCAAGACAGGAATGCTGGTAGAAAGCTGTTAAACGTGCGTGAAGAATTTATTTTACCCATCAATGTAGACGCCTTTTTGAACTGGCTGCTGCTCATTACAGCTGTTAAACTTTAAACTTCATGTATTGAGTCGTTATATTGAAGAAGTGCACTTTGGTCAGGGGTGGTCTGATAATGCAGGAAGTCACTGTAGTTCAGTCGCTTTGAGTTCTTTTGTTCACACATAAAATGAACAGACAGATCTTGAACGTTTTCACTGAAACTGTCAAGGTAATCAAGATCTGTCTGTTCATTTTATGTCTGAATAAAAGAGCTTTAAACTACTATAATAACAAGAAGACATGATGAACATTTCTGAGCGATCACTTTAGTTATCGGTCAAATCAAGGTGAAATTAATGTCATTGATTAAATATTCTTGGTCATATATACCAGTAGATTTTCGGCACCAAATCAGGACCAAACATAAAAAAATATATTCATGTGATTTCTGCATCACCAACTAAATACACGTTGGGTTTCTATGACAACACAATGAGAACAGTATGAGAAACTGTATCTTCACGGTTTTGTTCAGTGGCTTTAGTGACATAAAGCTCATCAGGTTTGCACGTACAACATCAGATAAAGATCCTCAGCTGAGAATCTGTTTTTCTTGTGGAGAATCGTCAGTAAAAGCTTCAGTTAATAGGAGACGCTTCTTCCAGCCAATTTAAATGTGTGTGTGTATCCAATGCTTGACTGTACACAAGATGAAAGATCATTTTTATTTATTGCATTAATGCAGTTACTATAATATTTACCTCGGCATTCCTTATTATTGTTGGAAATTCTACAATACAGATTTGCCTATTGTCAAACATTCTGTTGCTGCCAGCACATAAAAGGACTGAAAACATGGATACAAACCATGATAATATTTAATGCTTTTATATACAGGAAAGTCTTGATGGATCACACTGGAGGAGGAGGAGGAGGAGGACGAAGAGGAGGAAGAAGATGATGAGCAGGAGGAAGAGGAAGAAGAGGAGGAAGAGGACAAGGAGGACCTCGTTCACAATGACGACCACGCCTGAAACCTGCTGTTCATGAATTTTGTTATTTTCCAATAAAGCACACTGTTCAAAATCATGTTTTTATTTTCTTTGTTTCTGATTTTGTGTTGAAAGAAAGTATTGCTGCTGATAAAGTATAAAGTCTAACATTTACCAAATAATTCCTTCAGAATGATGAAGGTTTCTGTACCAGAAGACTGTTTATGGGATGTTTTGGAGTATATATTCAATGTATTGACAAGGAGAATTCACTACACATCTTCAGAAACATCTGCAAACTGCATCTAAAACATATTACAAAAAGCGTTTTGAAAAGGTTGAATAAATGTGGCACAGTGAACCTTTCTGCCCTGGTTTTCAAGAAGGAACATGTAATTTCAATGCAGACACACTAGGTGTCGCTGTTCTGTCTGGTCGCTGCAGCACAGCTTTAATATTTAGCCACGCTCTGATTGGTTACAGAACGATGAAAGCGGAGTGAAGCGCGCACTTCTGGTCCTAAATGAAAGCGTTCCGGTAAGCAACATACAAAGTAAATCAGAAATCCAAACCGCTGCCGTGTAGCTGGAATGAAGTCTCCACGAGGCTATTCCAAAAGGCTGATCTGGCCCATGGCAGTGTTAAAGTATGAATGACATGACAGCTAGGGGAAAACTACGAGGGAGACTGAATCAACACTCATTCCAGTTTTCTCCTTTCATGTCAAACTTATTATTCAGTATATTTAGTCAAGTAAAAAACGCTAGCAGAACCACCCCAGGGAAGGAAACAGATCCATGTCACTGTCAGAATAAAACACCGCGCAGGAGAATTATTATGAAAACACACTGAGGACTTCGTCCCGATGAAATTGCAAAGGGAGGATTTATTTTCCCGTCTTTTCTTGTGATACTTGACAGAAGACATGACAGCACCACGCTGTATCCACAAACATGTGACTGCAGCATCCATTTAACAAGCAACAAACGCATTTTGAATACGTTACAGATCAACGTAACGCCGGACCAATTACGTTTCTGTTGCACGTAACTGAAAATGCATTTTAGTTGTCTGAGAACGTAACTTTGTGGAGACAGGGTTGCTCATAGTGATGCTTGCTCTGTCAGGTATAATCACAGTCAAACATCCATCAGGTCCTCCTCAGTCTCTCACAGAGTTTCAGTTTATGTGGACGTTCCTGTTGGAACTCTGTCCTTCTACAGAGTCTCCTCTGACTCTCTGATCCACCTCCACACCTTCAACACCACATTCACTCATCCTCTCTATCCTGGATTCTGGTTCTTCAGTGTCTCTGTGCTGAGCTGAGTCTCCAGAGTCTCCTCTTGGTACAGAAACAGTGTTGAACAGATAGTTGAGTCTCTCCATGACTCTGTCCCTCACAAACATGTTTTCACATTCATGGATTAAATGTGTTTCTTTGTCAAATCCTTCTAAATGATTCCTTGTAAACTTGTTCCTCTTCAAAGATGGAAGTTGTGATTCTTCCAGGAGCCAAATGTGGTGTTTGCGTCTTTTTCCAGTCAAATGTTGAGAGTGAAAATCAGGATGTGGTGTTCCTCTGACGCTCACTTGAACTAAAAGCATTTGAGCTGCACAAAGTGTGAAATGAGAGAGGAAGCAGTGAATCTCCAAACTGCTGACAGACTTTCACACATTATTGTCCAGTGAAAATCAGCTTTTTGTGCAGCCACACTTGATCCTGATTTGAGTCTTTAAGTCCTGTTCTTGTGATGAAATGAGAACTAAAAATCCTGACTCTGAGTTCTTCATTACAAACACACATTATATCATCTGTTTATTAGGAATGACACCAGAGAGGACTATAACAAAGTTTTTATTGGCCCAAACAACAAAAAAGGACACAAGCAGATCTAAATCTGGACTGAACTCTCTCTGCTTCCCCCTGGAGGCTCCAAGGCTCGTCGTTCTTCAGGTGATCAGCCAGATGTGGCCACACCGTCTGCTCTCCCCCTCCAAATTACATAATGTGGGTGATTATTACTCTTCTTCTATGAAAGCATAGCAGCAGTTAGGAATCATGACGAGCCACTGAAATATTAATCAATAGTTATATTGATTAATTGTCTGATGATTTAATGGCTATTGCTATTTCCCTGTTGAAATATATTTTAATAAAGCATTATCCTGCAATTAAAATCAACAGATTGGAACTTCTATTTATCCCTATCACAACGGTTAGATATATATTTACAGAGAGGTTTGTTCATATATCATTTACAGTCTGATTTATGACACTTTATCCCCCTAAAAACAGACTGAAATGAACAAAATGAGACATAAAATGAAACAGAAAAACCTTAAACAGACGCAAAATGTCCACAATGATACAAAAAAAATGATCTAAATGAGACACAAAATGTTCACAATGGAACAAAAAACTTTGAAAGCACAAAAAATGGCGAGTAAAAACAATCCTAAACACAAAAAGTGACCAAGGTTAGAGACAAAATGATGAAAATGAGCCTCAATGAGACACAAAATGAGCAAATTCAACAAAAACAGCCTTTAAGTCACCAAAATGGAACAAAAACAACAAAAAGATGAAAAATGACAACATTTTATCCACTAACAACCCTAAGGATGCAAACTGATCAAAATAAGGCACAAAATGAGCAAATGTTAGCTTGTCAGTGTTGTGAAAACTTCAGTCTAACATGTCAGTGTGTAGTTTGATATCTGGAGCTGAGTTGCAGCTCGTTGTCTGGACTTCTGTCTTACCTGAATGTTTCCTATCTGGCTGAGGAGGCTTCATTTTTCTGTCACAGTCTTTGCTCACAATGTCTTCACAAGTTTCACACTTGAAATCTTCACCACAACTCTCCAATATCTCCAAGCTTTGTGTGTTAAACTGACTTTCTCAAGTGTTTCCATGTTTTTCTTCAGAATATGGAATGTGGTAACAGTTGTTAGTTCTTCTCTCTGACATCACAATGGACTTTTAAAAAATGCATTTACTGTCTTAGTACTTGTTCTCTGTGCAATGACAGTAAAGTTGGATCTAATCTAATCTATAAAATGACCAAAATGAGACACAAATGGACAAAATGTTTCAGTGGTGAGAAAAAGACCCAAACAGAGTCTACTGAACGGTCCAACAATGTTATGGGACAGTTCAAATGGGACACAAAATGACCAAAATGGAACATAAAACATCCGACCAAGACAGAAAAATACCACAATGAGCCATAAAATTAGAAAAGGGACATCAAATGTGAAACAAAAAGATAAGTGTCCAAAATGGGACTAAAATTAAGCAAAAATTATGAAAATGAGACACAAAATGTAGAAAATGAAAAAACAACCTTAAAGTGATACAAAATGACTAAAATGAGAGATAAAATGAGCAATTCAGAGCAAAAATGAGATGAAAACTGAAACAGAAATGTCCACTGAGTCACAGAATGATGAAATAGACGTGAACTGACCAAAAGAACTAACAAGATGAACAATTTTAAATAGAAATAAACCAAAAAAATGACCAAAATGAACCACAAAATGGTCAAAATTAAGGCACAAAATGACCAAAATGGAAGAAAAAAAAATAACATGAAAAGATGCAAAATGTTTAAAACCAGACAGAAAGATGTAAACTGACCAAAAAAAAACACATAATGACACAAATGAGACACAAAATGATCTAGAAATCTTCTCTTATAGTCATGAAACATTCTGAGGGTTTTTACAGAGAGCTTTGTTCATAGATCATTTACAGTCTGATTTCTGACACTTTTTTTCCCCCTAAAAACAGACAGAAATGTACAAAATGATCCAAATGAGATGTTCATTTTGTGTCTCATTTTAGTCATTTTTGTTGCTAATTCTGGTCATGCATTTCTTTAAATAACTAATAATACTGTGGACTCATTATTTAAACTTGAGGTAAATTCTTAGCATACTCAACTGGAAAATACTTTTACTGATTTGCTGTTGTTTGAACCTTAGTGCTGTCTTCGGGTCAAAATGAACCAGGCCACCATGTTTAATAGCATAGAACGGCCCCTAAATGACCTTTTTCAACTTGAAATTTGATCACTTTTCCTCAAGTGACCCCAACATTAGAAAAAGTGAAACATTGTTTTTGTTTATATTTTCATCAAAGCTGTACACCACCAGGGTACAAAGACTGTCTTCAGGTCATTTTTTACCCGGTGTCAGATAGAAAATTGACCCCCATGGAAAAGTGACCGAGGTTACAAAACATTAAATAACTAGCATAATACAGAGTGGGGTCAAGATTCTACACCCTGGCTACTTCTGGACTGTTGAGATTGTCATATTTGCAGATTTTCAAATTAATATGGACTAATCTGATATTGCTGAAGCCATGAGGGCAGTTTTCAGGTTTCAGTACCCAGCAGGTCAGAGATCAGATTTTTTTAGTCATCCAGGAGTAACAAGAAGGACTGTAAAACAAATACTGTGTGCTGCACGTGTGACAAATACAGTTGCAGTCTGTCCTCCATGTGTTAATTAGAGCTTAATATGTTCGGAATATTTTGCTTGAATCTGTTATTTTTTCTGTTCTTATGATTGATGTAGGTTATGCATCTTTCTGGTGGGAGCAATGACTCAAAAATGAGGGAGTACTAGTATCTGGTAGTTGAGTTTTGTAGTTTTATATTCCATTGTACAGTATACAGTACACTGTTGTTTCCCTTCAAAAATTCATTTCAAGTTCATTTCTGCACATTTCTGGTACTTTATTAGGCTATAGAAGTATTATCTCTTGCAAAACAAGAAATGTTTACACCTATGCAGTACCTTTAGCAGCAATAATAGTGATAATAAACCTCTACTTAAAGAAAGAAAACAGTTACAGCATGAACAATGGTATAAAAACGAATGGTGTTCACTGATTAAATACAGTCTTTCTACCCTCTGAGGAAGCAAAAACAGGCATTCACAAAGTGTGTGATGCATGACAGGTTGTTTCTTCATGTAAAATAGATTTTTGGTTAAAAATTCCATTAAGCTGCTCTATTTTAGAGGCTCAGTGGAGGCAGGTCATTTCTGACCCCGAGGACAGGAGGAGTGTTCAGGACGTTCAGACAATACAAGGGTTCGATGTGCTGTATGACGACACAATGAGATCCTACTAACAAATCACACAGATGACCTATGTGGTGACAATAGAAGAAATAAATAGCATAAGACCTTTATGTAACCAGCAGAAACTGCAGCACAGCTTCACCTGTTTTTAACATTTCTGGTTTTGACATTTGCAGGAGTGTATCAGCTACTACTAGTAAAACCACGTGTCTGTTGCTTGAAAACATAATAATGTTGGTTATGTCTTTGACATCTGACTCAGAGTTATTCTTGCTGGGGATCTTCAATGTTACATTAATTATGAAACAACTTGTAAATGTTCATCTGTTTAAATACATTCAAAACATTTCATGAAGCAGTCATGGAGCTGTAGACGTTTTATTACAACTTTATTTCATGTCCAGATCTCCTCTGCTGCAGTGACACATTCTGTTGTGTTCTACTGTCACAATGTCTCTGTATCTCGTTGCCTCCTTTTACTAGAAAGACAGCAAAGCTCAAGCTGAGTGGATTCCAGCAGTATGTTCACACCTGAACAGCCATGTTCTCTCAGCAGGATGTGAAAATGTTCCAAACAGCTTCACATTATCTCCAATCAGTGCTCTGCTGATGAAGGATGTCATGATAGCAGAAATGTAGCAGTCTGTACCAATACCATATCCATCCAGACATTCAGTTTGGTTCTTCTACCTGCTGCTCCACCACCACAGTCCAGACTCCATCTGGTCTAATCATCAAGGATTGCTTACATACTTCCTCACAGTTGTTGTTGAAGCACAGACTAAAGCTGCTTTAAATCTAAAACATCTACTTTTAACCTGTACCAATTCTTACATGTTGTTTCAAGCTTAGTTCTTCTTTATTTTTCACAGATGTTTCAGGATCATGACTTCTCAGCTGTGTGGATTCTCATGTGGGCTTTTAATTGATAACTATGTTTAAAGCTTTTTCCACAGGTTCCACAAGAATATGGCTTCTCACCTGTGTGACATCTCATGTGGACAGTCAAAGAGCGCCGTTGACTGAAGCTTTTTCCACAGGTTCCACAAGAATATGGCTTTACCATTTTGTGAACTGCCATGTGCCTATTATGTGCTGATGAACTAGAAAATCTTTTTCCACAAATGTTACAAACATATGGTTTCTCACCTGTGTGACATCTCATGTGGGCAGTCAAATGGGTCCGTCGAATAAAGCCTTTTTTACAGGTTCCACAAACATACGGCTTCTCACCTGTGTGATATTTCAAGTGTTCAGTCAAAGAGCTCCGCTGACTGAAGCTTTTTCCACAGGTTTCACAAGAATATGGCTTCTCACCTGTGTGGGTTCTGTGATGTTTGATTAAATTTGATTTACGACTAAAAGCTTTTCCACAGACCTCGCATGTTGCACATTTTCTTTCCTTGTCATTATCACACTGTCTCGCTGATGTTGGAGCATTGTCTACATCATTACTGTGACTGTTGTTACTCTGATGTCTTGGTTTCAGCTCGATACATCTAGTTGATCCTGAGTCTACATCCTTGTTTCCTTCCTGATCTGGGCTCTCAGCTACACAAGAGATGTGAAACAGGAGCTGATCACTGTTTGGTTTTGGTTCACTGTGGTCACTTTCCTCATCAGCAGGAGTCACCTCAAAGGTATCAGTCTCCTGTTTCAATCCAATTAACTCTTCCTCCTGACTGGAGCAGAGTTCATCCTGTTCCACTTTAATTTGTGGTAACCCTGGGTTTGATTGGTCCAGACTGGTGCACAATTCTTCCTGTTCCATTTTAATTTGAGAAATCTCTGGGTTTGATTGGTCCTGACTGGTGCAGAGTTCCTCCTGCTGATCTTTAATCCGTAGAGGCTCTGGGTCCTCATGATCCACCATGGAGTTTCTCTCTTGGTCATGGGGCTGATGGTCAACAACAGTCTTCTCATTCTCACAGACATAAGACTGTGGGAGCTCTGGAGGAACAAAGAGACAAAAGATAATGGTTACTACTGTGATGATGAGAGAACACACATCTGTCACTTTGTCCAGGACTGGCTGTCTCCAACAAAATCAGCTCAACAGTCGAATGTTTGACGCAAAAAGAATATGATGCTTTATAATAGAAGTCTTTGAGCCATGAAACAGCAGCAGGAATGATACAAGCATCTCCAAATGACTGAACATTTCTATGAACACGTTGTTCCACAGTGGATACAGGATCACAAAGTTCTAATGGTAAACACCACTGGGTACTTTTCTACACACCCACACAGACAGGTTTGATGGGGATCCATTAAAATTCTGTCTGAATAAAGCGGCTGTCCTCTTCAGCCTTCAAAACCTGTCAGGACATTTGGATTTTAATTGTTATTCTTATTTTACTGCTGGTTACTGTACTGTTGATTTGACTCCATGAGTGAAACCCAACATGTTAATAGTGGAATGCAGTTGAACACATTACTTCTATACTCTCTAACTCTGTAGGTGCCTTTTCTTTAGATCTTGAATGATCTCTATACATGGAATTATGTCTCTGGACTGAAATGATGGAATGACGAGTCCTCTGTCAGAGTTTTATTATTAAACTGTTTGATAACACAATGCAGTGCTGTCAGTGTGGAGTAGTTCAGATCAACACTTCCAGCACCTCTGGAACAGGAAACTTTGGTTCTTGCTTCCAGGGTCAATCAACACAACGATCCACGTTTTAAAACTCCACACAGGCATCAACTAACAGACTCCACTATTATGAGCCCATTCTCTTCCTCACAGTGTGTCTCAGTTCATCTCAACACTTCATGATGTTCTACATGCTAGAAGTGGAATTATTCACCATCAAAACACATACACACCTATGGGTTGTAAGGGGATGTGTGGTTTCCAGATGACATCCAGCAGTCTGCGCTGACGATCGATCTCCTCCTGGTACTGGACGATGGTTTTTTCAAACTCTGAGAATATTTCTCCAGCAGCAGCAGCTAGTCTGTCGCTGATTCAACTCTCTCAGATACTCAACTGAACACATCGTTACTTTATCGCTCTGATATTTCTCATTCATACTATAATACAGC